>NC_071501.1:115493622-115796652 GCF_028408465.1 Anastrepha ludens
AAGCGCCGACTACAAATACGAACATTGCAAGTGCGCACAAATATACGCCAATTATGTTGTAGAGCCCGGCGAAGTAATTACTGCTATCATAAAATAATATTATTTAAATGGAACCGAGAAGGTGCGGCTACTGGTTTGCGCAGTGGGGAAAAGGAAGACAAACTTTACTGCTTTAGCTTATCCCAGGTGACTTGATGGTTGGCTATCGCTCGAATGCCGCACGTAAACAAATTTGCAAAACTATGTTTATATGTATGTATGTAGAAGCATACATGCATAAGTAAGTATGTATTTGTAAAAGTTTGTTTTTTAGAGATGAGTGTACATGAGTTTCTAAAAGTATATATTCTAAGCACCAAGCGGTAAGGAGCGGCATGAGCAGTGGTTCCTCTGGCACAGGGGAATTGTCGCTAATAGCTACTATCGTCAAAAGCCCCTAGAAATATGTCTGCCATTTCAATCGTTCTCCACATTTATATCGCTTTTGTTCTCATACTTCGGTATTTATTATTGTACGCTTTAACAATGCAGAGTCTGGATGTTTATATTATATATTCAACAACATCTGCATTCTTCTCATATCTCCAAATGGATGAAAAACTCAGAAGAAAAACCAGTTATTCTATTACAAGCATAATCGCTGGAATATTTTACTACTTATCCTTGAAGCCGAGGTATTTCTGTTGACAACACAAGTGCATGGCTATCAAAGGAGAAAAATCTTTAGGTTCTAGGAGGTTCCTCAAGAATATACCTATATTCCGTAATCACGCAAATGATGGTCGCTTGACTTCAACTCATGGACTCGCTGTCGTGTGACTTCTTTAACCTGATGTTGGAAAAGATCGTTCGAGTCGCAGAACTTTATCGCTCAGACACCATTTTGTATAAGAGATTGTCTCTTGCCAACAAGTGCTTCTTGGGAGTAAGTAGGCAGTTGAGTAGTAAAGACTTCTCTCGATGAATAAAATTAACACTTTATAAGGCTCTCTTCATGGCTGCCGTATCGTATGCCGCAGAAGCTTTAACGATGACAATATCCGATGAGGCGTCGCATGGAATGTTTGAAAGAAAGATTCTGCGGAAGATTTTTGCACCTATGCACGTTAACAACGGCGAGTATCGCAAGCGCTGGAACAATGAAGTGTGTGAGCTTTACGACGACATAGACTTAGTGTAGCTCATAAGGATCCAGCAGGTACGTTGGCTGGGTCATGCCGACCGAAGGGGTATAAACGTATAAAAATAAAATGTGGTTGATGGTAGCAGAGGAAGAGGAGGGTCTCCTCTGCGTTGACAAGATCGGATGGAGAAGGACTTAAGTCCATTTGTTATGTCCAACTGCCGCCGGTTGACATGAGAAAGAAACGACTGGCGGGCTTTGTTAAACTCAGCCAAAATCGCGTTAGCGGTTATCGCACCAATCAAGAAGAAGTAGAAGTCTACAACTTTGTGTACAGTTGAGAATGACAAAAAACCGACATTTTAGCGCCCTCTTCCACACTTCACTCTATGAACTTCGCGAACATATATATTTGTTTTTTCAAAGCAAATTTCCACAATTTCAAAGCGTTGTTCTAGCGTTAATCAATTCATGATGACTTGCCAAGCCGTACTGAACAAAAATGTGAACACAGTTTGTTATTCTCAGCTGTTAAATCATAATTATCGATATTCATAGTTCTCATGCAGCTAAAAAAACATCCGGTACTTGGAATGTGGCCTTAAGGCCAATTCTGCCAAAACCAAAGGGGTGCCGTCTATAATATACCTACATGCATTCTAGCTACCCTCTTTGCGGAGAACATTCAGAATCTCTCTTACCAATAAAAAACACTTTACATTAGTTCCCCATCACGTCCGTCACATTGCGTGGCACAAAATCTTACACAATGACAAAATTCTAAGAGTTGGTCTTTGGAGTGTTCGAGAGAAGGCTTTTGCTGGAGAAAGCTAGTTTTGTGGCGAGAGCAACGGCGGATAACGAACATTGTGCATCACAAGTGGTGGCGCAATATCAGGTGGCACAAATTACAACTGCAGTATACAAACCAAAAAGTGGCGGCGCGCCCAAAGGTCGAAATAAAGATTTCTATGACTCAAAATCATTTTTTTTTAATTTAATAAAATTTGAATTCAAAATTGGAGAATAATTTTGCCTTGTGCTTGTAGCTCAAGTACATATAATATACATATATTATATTTGTCATCAGAAGGCGTTTTCCTGAAACCAAACCACGGCTGAGCTTCTAATTGAATTGTCGACTCATTCGAACTCCTTTTGGATCGACCGTTTTCGTAATAAGTTTCTAAAACTTTTAAAATTTTTGCTACTCGACAAATACTAAAGATGGCATAAAAAAGGTCTAGAAATTATTTACTACTGACATCTAAGCGTCTCTTTCGAAAGACCCTTATAACCCATGCTTTTAAAACACTCGCATTTCGAATCATAAGCGTCATATAACGTTATTCGAAAAGTAGGGTGACTTTTTATTTTTCTCTAGAATTATTTATTTACTCTTCAGTAGCCGTCCTCTTCAACATAATCATCCGCGGATATACCTTATGATCAGGAAGTACCGGGAATGTTAAATTTAAACGAACCGCGCACCTGGGAAACGATCCATATTTTTTCCTTATGTTGGTAGGACTGTAAGACACACATCTGTCACTTTTTAGCGCCATCGGATCATAAGTGTCTGCCTGGCCGACCGGAAATGTAGGCAAGCAATTCTTGGATTTTGCATTGATGATAACGCGCCTTCGCACCGAGCTCAAATTGTGCGTGATTATTTGGCCAAACGCCAAGTAACTACCATCGTGCAAGCACCGTATTCACCTGATATGGCCAGTTACCAGTTCGTGGAAGAAGATTTCAGTCGATAGAGGAGATCAAAGAGAATGCGACGAAGGAGCTGAAGGCCATCCCTTCGTCGGCCTACCAGAGGTGCATGGAGGACTGGGTTAAGCGTTGGCGGGTGTGTTGCTTCAGACAGGTCATATTTTGAAGGAGATAAAACAAATTTGCCTGAAATTTAACTCTGTTTTGTTTTCTTCAAGCACTTCCGGTACTTTGAGATCATAGGGTAATACATTTGTGCCAACCCTTTTGCCAATCGTCGAACTCTCTCCGGCCAATAAATCGCATAGGTGTGTTCTGAGCTTTTCCAACGATGCGTCCTTTATCTCCGCAATTGTGACAAATTTCATTCTTGCGTAGGTACTTTCTGTTTTGGGTAAGAGAACACGTGGCAAAGGGCCAAATCCGTACTCACTTGATTGTGTACTCAGTGGAATTGGCCCCTTGCCAAAAAATTCAAATTCTTTGTTTCAATTTTTTTCGATAGCAGAGCATCACCGAGCACATCACAACACGTTAAATCAGCGTTAAATCTGGCAAAAAAATACTAAATATGTCATAGTTGAAATACAAAAACAAAAAAAAAAAAAATAAGAAAAATAACTTTTTGAGCACACCTCGCATATTTATAATAAATTTTTGGTAACACACATACATATGTGCGTATGTAGGTAGTTTCATGCGCAAGTAAATATGCATTTATGGCTGTTAGTTAGTTGGTTGCCGCTTGCTCGCAAGTTAATTACTTTTTTAGTACTGCGAGTGTTACGACTATGTGACTGTCACTCTGTGTCCGGTACCCTTAGCCACTCTGCAGGCTTCGAGTTGGCAATTTCGCCTTAGCGGCCACCAACTGGCCATTTGCATTTGAAAATTAATGGCGCCAGCTCTAGCGAATATAAAGTAATTTCTTATTGGTACGTAGACGAGCATTCATACATACAGAATTGTGGTTGTTGCACCTTCCTTTTTCTACCTGTGGCACGGGTGGCGCTTTCAGTTATCATACTTATGCGGATCTTTATGTATGCACATTAGGGTGGAAGCTATTCATGAAATTCTTGCTTATTTGAATAGTGGTAAATATCCCAAGCCAAAAAAACTATTAAATATGAAATATTAAGGCAATCCGATGAGATTCAGAGGCATTTGGCAAAAAATGGGTTCAGAAACCGTATATAAACCACTCGGTGTACGATCATCAGACCCACTTTGACTTATGCAGCTTTTGTGTGGTGGGGAGCGGCGCAGACACAATCCAATCTAATGAATTTCGCAAAAGCCCAATGGTTGGCTTGTGAAGGAATAACAGGTGCACTCCAGTCGACGCCTCAGGTGGTGTTGGAAGTAGTCCTACATATGATATATGTTACATGCTTCAAGATCGAAACAGACAATCTGTTTCTCAAGATATATCTGAACAAAGACTGTTAAACACGAATACCCGACAGAAAGGATTGACAGACCAGAGTCAAATCAGATGTTGGTGGTCATCTTATATATTATATACTGATGGCTCAAAGATGGACAATGGCACTGGATCAGGAGTTTACTCGGAACAATTAGCCTTAATTTGCTCTTTTAGACTCCCAATCCGGTGTAGTGTCTTCCAAGCTGAGATCTACGCTATAAACCAAGAACCAAAAACGATAAGACTAACCATTCGGAATCCAGAGTGAACGTTGATTCGAATTTCGGTGAAAAACCAAAATGAAAAAAAAAAGTTGGTCGCCCCTCGGTAGCAATGGTAAACCTCCGAGTGTATTTCTGTCGTGGGAAAACTCCTCATAGAAAATATCTGTCGTTCGGAGTCGGCAGGTCCCTCCATTTGTGGAACAACATCAAGACGCACACTGGGCACTGGCCTTAGCGCAGAGCAACTCAAGTTATGTTAAGAATGCAGGCGGTCGTTCTCGCTTCACCGCCCTTTGTTGAATCGCCGGCCACTCTAGACTGGAGAGAAAAGAAAGAGCGGATGAGTGTGCAAGCATTCATGTAAATGAACTATGCACAGCGATTGACTTGAGCGTAGCCGCAAAAACCAACAGAAGGTGGTCGCTGACTATTAACTGTGGGGTATCCAAAACGCTCTGGTCAAAACTGAATATTAAAAGGATAAAATGTTCGCTGGGATTCAACAGATCAACTATCAGCATCCTCACAGGTGTTATAACAGCTGACTGCGCTATTGGCAGCCTAGACCATAGAATGACTTCTGCATGAGTTGTAAAGAGAAGAAGAAATTACGTTGGTACAAAACCTTCTCTGTGAATGCCCTGCTCTTCAAAGAAGAGGTGCCAAACAACTTTGTGATTATTTCTTTGAAGATCTAGGAAATTTGCAAAATGTCTCACAGGAGAGACTAATAACCTTCTTGAAAAGATCTAAGTGGTGTAAGAAACTTACTTAGGGAATGAAAATGGGCCTTAGAACCACCGAGTGTCTTGTCTATGACAAGCACCTTGGCTAGCCAAACCTAAAGAAAAAATTGACTTTTAAGACCTTCCTTTATTTGCCAAAGAATAATGCAATCAATGCGTTAAATCTATCTAAACTCTACTGACGGTCAGAATCGTGAGGTAAATAACGATTTTAAGGTATTTTAACAGTCGAAGTGAATCAAGGAAGCAGTGAAAAGGACTACATATTCTAGCGACGCACAGTGCAGCCGATTCCCGAAAAGCTGACCAAAACTCAAAAAATTAAGTAATTGATTCAAAATGTCTTACTCGGGGGTTGTCGGGGTCGCTGATTACGAATTTGATCTTAAAATTTTGAAAATCCACCCCCTTCCACCCCTATTGGCCACCCCCTCACGTGAAATAGCGTATATTCTAGAACATAATCAAGATGCATGTAAATTTATATGTTTTCGGGGTCGCTGATTAGCAAGTGGTAGCAGCTGAATCTTGTTTTATTCAGTAACCATTACTTTTTTGAGTAACCTTTAATAGGTTTCAAAGCAGCATATGACGGCGTTGTATTACTATACAGTTTGAAAACTCAAATTTTATAAAAAAAATTGCAAAAAACGTATCTACGTATTGCTGCAGCTAAAAATTTTGTCTCGAGGTATTGATATGTACTAAAGATTTCTCGTATTTTACTAACCTTCCGAAGATGATTCCATTTGGTTTTGTTCAATTTACTCCATTACAAAATCTTTCAAATGTGTACAACTTTCACGATTCATCGACAGTAATACGATGCTCAAACGAAGGCCACGTTGCGACTGAAAATACAGAGGATACTTAGGGTACAGGACGTTGCTATGAACGGTTTTCACTACTCAAGGCATTACTGTAGCCAACCCAAAGACAAAAAAACTCTATCTAGAAACTTTTTTTTCGACTTTTGGCCAGCTTTTTGGGAATCGGCCGCACTGGGCGACGCAGCAAGTACGTACAGTTGTGTGGTTTGCCAATTCGCATCGCATCCGATGCCTAGGACACGTTGGCAGAATGCTAGATGAAAGAATACCTTCTACAGGCTCGCATGCTTGGTGAAAAAGAAGACGTCGGCCCCGGAAGCGATGGTTGGACTACGTTGAGGACAATCTAAGAAACATAGGACTGACCAACTAGCATAGTCTGGCTATGGACCGAGATGCATCAAGAAGAGTTGAGGAGGAAGCTAATGCTTACAAAGAACAGTAATGCTATGAATGATGGTGCTGATGACGATGACATCACAATGGACGAATTTTTGATGCTTTGCCCATGTGGGCCCGTTGTGTGGGTTGCCAGTTATCCTAACCTAATCCGGGCTTTGCTGGAACGGTATATTTCACTCGTTCGCTGTACGTAATTGAATATAACAGCAAAATTTTGAAACTTGCGAAATTACCGAGCGTAACCTAAATTATTATTGAAAAAAAGTGCGAAAATCTGGTGCGTGTTTCGAAAGCAAACAAAAAAATTTTACCAAAAAGCTTTCCTCAAACTTGAGTCCCTAGTCGGAAACTATGAATTTCTCCGACAGAGTTCAATTTTCTTATTCAGTATAGTAGTTTTTTTTTTCGATAGACAGCGGGTGTCCCGCAAAATATTTAATATCTTTGCCCCCGGTAGAAACTTTAGCCAGCCTAATGTGCATGTATTTGTATGCAGCTCCTGGCTCTACATGCAAGTCAAATGCATTTTACATTTATATGCAAATTTTTCGTTTGCATGGGAGTAACTTCACAATTTGGTGGTTGCATTGGCGGTTGTTTTGCTTCATATTTTTTTAAATTTATAATAAATACGCGTATGTTCATTCATTCATATATGGAAGTGGCAGGCCAAGAGCGACCAATGGGATCTTGGCACTTTTTTGAGTTTGAAAGTGCATAAAAAATGAGTCCCCAAGGCAGTCAGCAGTGGCAAAAATGGAGTCGAAAGCAAGCATACATATTCAAAAAAGTTATTATTTCAAGTAAAAAATGGCTGCCAGGCAGTAACACTTCAAATTAATAGCGCCATAATATTTATAAGCTGGTGCCAGGTACAGACGACGCCCCATCTTTGTACAAATGCTACTACGACTACTTCATATTAGTTACCAAACTCTACAGGCAACAAGTCAAGCCGAAAACTATTCAATAGGTTTCTTGTTATAAATATAATTGAGAAGATCGATTTACTAATCGCCTACTGCCTCAGAGATATTAGTAGGGGAGGGGGCCCAGTTGTGACGCGTGTTTTGAAAAAAATTAAAATTTTTTCCTCAGTTCCGCAAATTGAAAAATGAAGAAGTTTAACATTTAACTATTAACCAAACGCAACTTTTCTCCAAAGAAAGTATGTTTATTTGAGTTACTCAAAAAATTTTGGAACAAATTTTTTCAGGATAACTTTTTTTAGGACAAAAAAAAAGTGGCCCAGTTGTGACGCACCTCAAGAAATTTACTGGAAATGAGAAAATATGAAAGGAATGCCACACCAATTGTTGTGATTTAATGATTTATTTATTTTGAAGGCTTTCAATGGCAAAAATAATGAAAAATACAAAAGAAAATGTCCTTCAATGGCCATAAATCACAACGATTTTTATTCATCATCGTCATCTAAATATTCCTAGTCGTCGTCCACGTCACTTTCGCAGTGTTTGCAAGTGAAATAACTTGCCTTCAAATGAACTGGACGCTTGCATACGTTGCAATTGATCGAGTTGCCAGTTGGTTTTTTTTAAACAACAACAAAAATGTAGGAATTCGGCAGTTCTATATGATCGTAGTGCAAAAAAAAGGTGCGTCATAACTGGGCCACCCGCTCAGTCACAACCGGGTCACGATGCTATTTTGTGTATGACAAGCAAGTTTTTTATAGACACCACATAATCACATCAATCCATATAGAATCACAAAATATACGGCAAATACAATATTTTGATGCATTACACTCGCCTTTTCACTGTTAATTTCACAAAATTTTGGTACTTTGAAAAAAATCAAAATAACTTTTTCGCACGATTTTCAACACGATGTTTGGTGCGTGTATACACAATGCGACTACTAACGTTGGTGTCTGCACAAAAACTGCTGAACGTCAAACGAACATGATTGGCAGGGCTCAAACTGTCATTTTCATACCGCATGTCAAAAATATTTAGCTGCGTCACAATTGGGCCCCCTCCCCTAGCTCTTCAAATACAGATAAAAACAGTTCGCATTAGTTTAGGTTATTTTTATTTTTATTAGGTTAGGTTAGGTGAAATGGCTGTCCTTCGACGCACCTAGACCTGTTAGAGGCCCCTTGTGATACCACCAGAACTATCATATCCTAACTCTACTTGGCTCTTTCTAAGCCATTGTTTGGCCTTTAAAAACAGCTTCTAATATAGTAATTTAATGGTGTCCCTAATCGACTAACATATTATTCCAGTTAGATAGTGCCTAGATAAGATACTTCTACGATTGATAGATCCTTCCTACTTAATTTAAGTACTCTCTTAGTACTGCCCACGTTCCATTCCGGGCACGTTTATCCACTGATAGTCAACTGTTTCTACAGGGTGGTTAAGTTTCAAGGGCCGGTGTTGATTTCGAATAAAATACAATTTTTTTAGGAAATTATTATGCTTTCTCCTTATTATGATAATACTGGTATGGCTCAATAACGCACCAAACAAAATATTGGTCATGGAACCTCCACCCGATGGTCCAAATTTTCGATGACGCTGAGGCATAATTGAGGTTCTACGCCGTGAATGTGCTGAATTATCTCATCCTTTATCTCTTGAAAATCACATGATCTTGGCGGCCAATTGACATCGCCGCGACGAGAGATTATTCGGCCATCAATTTTTTCTCGCAAAAAAGCCATTGTTTCGTTAGCTGTGTGACAAGTGGCACTGTCCTGTTGAAACCACATATCGTCCACATCCATATCTTCCAATTCGGCCCATAAAAAGTTCGTTATCATCTCACGATAGCGAACACTATTCACAGTAACTGCCTGACCGGCCTCATTGCCGCCGGCCCATAAACCGCACTAAACATCACTCTTTGGTGCATTGGTTTTTCGGCAATCACTCTTGGATTATCATTCGCCCAAATGCGGCAATTCTGTTTATTGTCGAATCCACTGAGGTGAAAATATGCCTCATCACTGAAGATGATTTTCTTCGAAAATTGGTCATTCACTGTTTCTATTTTCTGCCAGCATTCTGACCATTGACGACGCTTCAAATGGTCAAGAGGCTTTAGTTCTTGAGTCAATTGCACCTTCTAAGCATGTAAATGCAAGTCTTTATGCATAATGTTCATGACCGACGAGCGTGAGAGTTGCAATTGTTGGACACGAGGGCGAGTTGAGGTGGACGGCTCTTCAACCACACTATCACGAACAGCAGCAATATTTTCTGCAGTACGAGCTGCACGAGCATGCACTGGTGTTTTCACATCTCCTTCAGACCCGGTTTGCTCAAACTTTTGCACAATTTTTCCGATTGTACGCACATTTGGACGATTAAATTGACCGAAAAAATCACGAAGTGCGCGATATGCATTTTGATTTGAACGCCCGTTTTCATAATAAGCCTGAATAACTTTAACGCGTTGCTCGATTGCGTATATTTCCATCGTTCAAATTGAATTAATCTGAAATTGAAAAATGCCAAATGAAATGCAGAAAAAACTTAGTGTGGTTCACACTCAACATCGCCCCTTGAAATTTAACCCTTTCGTAGGAGTTTGCATGTTACCAAGAGCATGGGTATGTCGACCTTGTCTTGGCTAGTTTGGAGTGAGGAGCCAAATCTAGCTAACTTATCTGCCTTACAGTTGCCTTCAATGTTACTATGTTAAGGCACCCGGAGTAGATTAACAGAGAAATACTGTGTCAGTATTTTTAAGAATTTGTAACACTGCCTTTCTCTTGGACGAGTGTTTGCATGGTAAGAGGGATTTCAGGTTATCTGACTATCAGAGTAAATGAAGATTTCTCTAACTGTAACTACGCTTTTATTTAACACTAAACATCTTTTTGGGATTACCAAGGCTTGGAATACGCTGCAATGATCAGGCAAGGGAAATATGTATGTATATCCCCTACTTGATCATTGACTTTTAAGCCATCAGTACATATAGGTACTGACTCGGTTTTTATTATTTAATACACCATTTTTGCGGTCCTCTCTGGATGGAAAATTGATTGTATAAGGCCTGTCTAGGTGTGTATTCACCAAGCCACTAAAGTCAGTGGTGTTAGGATTAGTTTAAGTTCAGGTAAAGTCATCAGCCGAATGTGCTTTTCCAGGAATGTATTTGTCTCGCTGCGTTCTTAAAATTTTTTACTATGCTTTTCTTGTGCACTTACGAAAGACTACAGTGCCTCTTTAATTATTTCGAAAGACCTTAAGCTTGGTTAAATGTGTTCCCCGTAATGGGGTACATTTCGGAGGAGGAAAAAATAGGCAGTATTTTAATAAAAGCGATAAAATATTATATATATTAAATAAACAATTAAGAATTACGTTTCTGGGAACTATGACTGAAAATGATTCTTGTAATATTAAGAATGCCTTCTTAATAACAATCATACTTTCCAAAAGAAAAACAATACGAGTGCCTGATTGGAGGCACAAAAACCAACTCAAATCCATTTCTTATTGTCAATACCATCTTTTCACAAGCCTCCCAGAGGAAAAAACCGTACGTCGAAGGATACAGGGCAACCAAAAGAATGCTTTATTCTGCCCTTACAAATGGACTTAGCGCAGATGAACTGACTGGAGTTTTTTTGTGTCTCCAGGCAACTAGAGAGATGCCCACCCTTGGTTTTCACATTAAAACCAACTCAAGGCTACCCTGCAATGTCACTGTAGTCTGGTACCCAATTTCGCTTTATAGCGAAATATTCTAATACTACGGAAAGATAAGTTCAGAGTTTCCCGACTAATATTCATTGCACAATCAGTCAGCCTAAAGGGGCCCATAGACCACGCCAACTTGCTGGCGCCATGCTTTTAGTGTAATTTTATCAGCTGCTGCTGAAATAAGAAAACGACTTTGATAGTTTTTTGATTGTATTGGCATTTTGGTATTGTATATTGTGGATTTACATAGTTCCAGAAGTTTAAAAGAATTTTTCGAATTATGCAAGTCGTCGCTGTTTTTGTGGAAGACTAAAAGTTCTGATTATTGTATTCAGAACCATCTTCTCCGGTCATTTTTTGTAAAGGGAGGAGTATTGCATGGGCAAATTGGTATGGTACGTGCAAATACTATTAACTCAAATCTATTTCTTACTATCAGTACGATCTGCTCAAGCATGACAGAGGAAAAAGACATGCGTCGACGAATACAGAAGCAGCCAAAAAAAAATCTCTACTCAGCCATTAAAAAGGGCTTAGCACAGATGAACTGAGCTTGATGGTGCATTAACTGGTGTGATTCATGCACCCTTTAAGGCCATGAGCGCCACTTGACACTAAAAAAAATTTGTTTGTGGATCACTTTAAAGCGTATGAAAGGCTTTCGCCAATTTTTCCTTCCGACTCTGAAGCATTCGCGAAGAAATCACTGGGACTTGTTTCAAGGTGACAAAACCAGTCCACTCCATTGAAGGGATGTGGGGAGCGATTCGATATAATTCAACTTTGTATGCTCTCGTAAGACTACGGTTAGGTTAGGTGGTGCTGGCTGATCTGTAAACAAAAGATCTCACTTAGACTTCTATGGTCCTTTGTGTTGAAAGTGCTATGAGTTTGGAGTCGAATTATTATTCTATGTAAATTTTACTGCACGTCTTCGCGAATTTTATATTAACAAGCCGTACAGCCTCTTGCCAGCAATATTCTTCAAGGATAAAAATTATGTTGATCCTAGCCACGTTTGTCGAGTTCTACAAAGAGCAGGGCAGTGGCAAAGTAGGCATGCCAAAGCACCCCTAACATCACTCTAAACTAATCCCATAATGCGTGATGTGGGGTGAGATCAAACAACTTCAAAATCTACAAAGAAATAAAAGGTTATATATTTCACATTGTACAATAGCATACTTATGTATATTTTATAATTTATTAATTTTAATACGTTTTAAATAATAAAAGAAATACAACGTTACAACATTTATTTAATAATAACAGCTCCAGTTTGGTAGTTTCAATATTTCGTGCGCACGGATTCCGGTATGGTAAGCACCCAGCATAAGAAGGAATCGAAATCCATTATTTTTGAGAATGCTACCGCAATCCTCAGGAGCTTTCTCCCATGTAGCCCGACCAAGATGTTCTATTCCCTTTACTAAATCAACTCTCTAGGGAGACAAGTTTTAAGGGCTTTGGAAAATTTAAGAGTGAAGTTTCATGAGTTGTGGGAGAGCTGGTGGCATCTTAATGAATATAAGTATGTATGAGCCAAATTGTATGCTTGCAAAGCAAGAGGCAGGCTTTTTACCGAGGTAAAATGCTCCTCGGGCGCACAAAATGGCGAATTTCTCACACCAATGTAAAGCCGACTTTACTTTATGGTTGTGAAACGTGGAATGCGGCGTCAGCTGACACAAGCTCATTAAAAGTTTTTGTAGACAGATGCCTTCAAAAAATTCTCAAAATATTCTGGTCAAATATTATCCCGAATGCTGATTTATGGGGTAGAACCCCGCAGAATCCAGTACTATTAGAGATCCGAAAGAAATAATTGGCCATGTTCTACGCAGAGGAAAGGCTGGCATTGAATGGAACCCCCAAGAAAGCCGCAGACGTGGAAGACCTGCGAATACCTGGAGAGGACGGCTGGAGTCAGAAATATTCACCATGCAGCTTCGCTGGAATGAAGCTAAGAGATTGACGCAAAACAGACCCGAAGGGAAGAACTTTGTTGTGGCCCTATGTTCCACACTGGATCTCTTGGAATTTATTATGGTGAAGCTCCTAGTTGGTATATATTTTAAGAATTACAAAGACGGGATGAATACTCTAGGTCTCGTAAGGGTTTTTCATATTCCTCAAATGTAACACAAATAACTGCTATTTAAGGCAGGTCAAACTTGAAGATATTCACTTTCCATGAATTCAACAACAAGGTTTTCAATAAATTTAAGCCATATTTTTTGTTGTGAAAGTTTAGTTACAAATATTATATGCAAGTGACTAGCGCATTTTCGGTACCAAATTTATTTGTATTGTATATATTTATAATTTTCACATATTTTTAATATCTATTTACGATTCATCTAGTCGCGGCGCTTACTTCGCTACCGACCAGTGTGACTGGCCTTTTTTGCACCCGCAAGTGCACCCGAAAAAATTTGAAATTGATGCAAATAAATTATGCCAAACCTGCGAGCTGGTAATGGACAAAAAATCGCGAACACTTAAGAAGAACTTGGAGACACACATACATACTTGCAATAGCAATAACAGTTGTAACAGCAGCGTTGAGAATGTGCAACATATGGAGGTCTATGGCACGAAGTTGCTTAGTAAGTTGCCAGCACCGATAGCAATTTTATAATGCATAAAATTGTCTGTACTTGAGTTGATATATATATATTTATGTATATATACATATATATATATGTGTGTGTGTATGTATGTGGTTGTGTGGTACAGGTTGTTGACATGGCGTGCTTAACACTTTGATTTATTGTGCGAAATTGCGTTGCACGCTCCAAAGACGGCACCCTTCTACAACTAGCAAAGATAGGTAAAGAGCACTTGTGTATATACTTGTATGTATGAATACACATGCACTTACCTACATGCAATACATACATTTTTCATAGGAAATCATTGGGCAGTATGAAAAGTTCTGAAATCGGAATTTATTTTCCATCAGAAACACTGCTCATCAAATTCAAATAGACGTCCTCGAATCGGCGAAGGTGGACCTTAGCGTATAAAAATAAGAAGTGCTTCATAGGGTTAATTACACTAAAAACAAAAATATCAGTGAATTGTACACTGAAAAGATGAACTACCAAGACTCGAAAAAACACTTTTTACCGAGAGTATTGAAGCCTGAAAACATTCGAGCTACATATTTTTGAGAAATGTTTAAGAAAAGCGAGTGAGAGATGACGTAACGAACCCATATACAGAATAGCCCACTAATTAATGTTGACTCTTCCTTTCTACCCTTTTATTTGACAGAATTTTAAATACAATGGGCTTTTTAGCCTGAGTATTTTAGGAGTTACCAAATCTCTCGATGCTTCTTGGCGCAACTTTTTCAAATTTCAATTTCAAAGCCGACTCTCAATGCAAAACGCACAGCGTCACTGCTAAGCCAAAATAAGCATAGCCTTAACACTCCAATTTCTGTTATAGCGAGACACTGTCTCAAAGACAGACACGCTCTGAGGCTAGGAGTGCAGACACATGACTTCAGCAGAAGCTGTCTAAACAAGGAAAAGGAAGAGATCGTTTTGCACCTTTGCAACTGTGCCACTGTTCTGCTCTATCCAAGCGTAGGTTCCCCACTTTAGGTGGACAATTTTTTAATGGGTTGCAAGACCTCACTACTGTGGAAGTCAGGGATCATCTAAAATTTTTGCAAAGTTCACTTTGATTTTACGGAGCTCAGGACAAGTTCACATGCGATATCACAATGAGGTAGTAGCCTCCTGAGTGCGTCTCATAGTGGATAGCCGCTACAACCTAACCAATCTAATTACCCTAACAAGACGGCGGAAAATTACTCATCCAAACTTGTTTTTCCCCGAAACTTTGTATTCTTCTTCTTCGCATCATAGTCCTTGGCGAATCATTGCCTCATTCACCACCTTGCGCCATCTGTCTCTATCTAAGGCTACCTCCTTCCACCACCGCACGTTTCGATTTTCAAGATCAACTTTCATGTCTTCAAGCCATGTCTTTCTCATGCTTTCTCTTCTTCAACCTCCAGGGCGTAGTTCAACTGACTTTCGAGTTGCTCTCTCTAAACTCGGCATTTTAAACTCATGTCTTTTTTGTTAGTAAATAAAAAATAAAAATTATTTTCAGTGATGAACATTTCTGTTTTGACCTTTACGCGCTCCCTTTCTTATCTGTTTGTGTACTGTTGTGCTGTCTAGTTACGAATCTCTGATAAGGAGACTAACTTTGTGTCACCTTGCATATTCAATTGAGGAGTACCTTCTTTGCTAGTTGTTTGGCCGAGCGCCTCTTCCAATTTCCAGATTGTGGTGCAAGCCATCGTCTGGCCTAGACTTTTCCTCACAAGGACCAGATCATCGAGTTTTGCTAATCAAATTCACTTGTCCACTTCACTGCCAGGGTTGTGGGTTAAAGGTGTGTTACCCTTAAAGAAGTTAAGTTGCATTCAACGTGCATGAAGTTGTGTAACATTTTAGTTTACCCAATATATCGTTTAGTTACGCGCGAATGCTGAAAGCGCTTAAAAATGCTGCAGCACCATTTCCGACATTAGTTATGCGCATTTTTGGACTGTCACTGCCTGCACACGCACACACATGCGCTCACATAACAAATATTATAAGATTATAAATACTTCCACCTTTTCACGTCTATGCATATGCGCCTTTATGGTGCCTTGATGTAGTGCCTCTTTGCGTCAACTCGCCAACGAACCATCTAATGCGAGGTCGCCACTGCCGTTTGGCTCACAATTTACTTTTGCTTTTGCTCCAGCCACACTTTCACTCCCGCCCTTCACGCTCGCTCACATTCATTATACGCCCGTTGTTAACAAGTGTAATAAAATTGTATTTATGTTCACATTCTTCTGTCCTTGCTGTCTTCACTTGAGTCATCTTTCACTGATATATTTATTATATTCGGGCGTACAGGGGTGTGTGTGGGTGTGCGTTTTTCTAAGTGTTAATGCATGCTTTTGCCTGTTAGCGGTTCAAGCAGAAAATTTATGTTCGCATAATAAAATAATTCTTCGGGAATTATTTGTATAATTAAATGGAAACCAGCGGTACATTTGAAAACCAAAAATCGAGGTAAAGATTTACTACAAGACGCCACAACCGAAGTAAAGTCAGAAGTTAGTGAGAATTTTTCTAAAAGTTTGTTTTTATTTCTCAACTTAGTTCTCAAGTTTCTAGTTTTTAGAAATCTAAGAAGAGCAAATTTTATTGCGCCATATACTTGTGGATATAGCCACGAAAGAGGCCATAATTTCAGAAGAGTCTTAAGCTGTTTTCAATGGTCAAAGATCGGAATCCGGGTGAAACTTTTGCACACAAATGCAACAATAAGGGAGCGATCTGATTCCATGTGAGATCCGCTCTGTTCGTTTAAGTTTTCGTCGTTAGTTTGGGAGCATAGCCTTTTGAAATTAGTAGCTCTGATATGTTAATGTGCACATAAATATGAAAATATAGCCAATTATCGCCTTTAAAGTACTCCGCATCAACTGCAACGCACTTATGACAGAGTTTCATCTAGCTCTAGAAACATTTCTGGAACTCTATTGTCGACTCATTACTTCCTTTCGACTCTTAAAACACTTTTCCCGTAGTGATTCTTTGACGGGATCAGATACTGTAGTAAAAAACTAGCAGGGAGCCATAGCAGGTGAATGCGATGACCGCTGAGTGGTATTCGTTGCATGGTCAAAAATTCACGTATAAAGAGGGCACTGTGCGACCTGGTTTTTCACAAATCCTTCTTTTTTGGCGAATTGCTTCATGTAAGAGTCTAATGATGGCCAAGCTGTCTGAAGCCCTTCTTCTTCTTAAATGGTGCGATAATGGAGAATACTTTCAGATTAGGAGCGTTTGTCTCCATTCGGACGACATAACCTAGCTAGCGTAGCCGCTGGATCTTTATTCGCTGGCCTATGTCTATGTCGTCGTACAGCTCATCGTTCCATCGCCTGCGATATTCGTCGTTGCCAACGTGCAAAGGTCAAAAAATCTTGCGCCGAATCTTTCTTTCGAATATTCCAAGTGACACCTCATCGGATATTGTCATCGGCCAAGCCTCTGCGCCACACGTTAAGACGGGCATGATGAGAACTTTTTTGGCTGTCTTATCTTCAGGCAGAAATTCTTGGTGTACAATATTATTCTAATCCATAAAACCCGTGAGCATCGCTTTCTTGTTTGTCCGAAAACTACGTGGCTTGTTTGGTCTTGCTTCATATGGAGCCCTCCACGCACTAACCTGATGTATGGATTGCGTGACGTACTCATTAACACACGTCTCATCTCCAGTAATGATGCGCTTGATCAATGTTGGGTCAGATTCAGCTATGGAAATCATGCATTTGTCGAAATCCACGTTTTTCCTTTTTTGCATGATATTCAGGTTCTTTGGGATTAATATGGCGCAAGCCCTAATTATTAACCATGTCCTCAACAGTTTAAGTCCTCTGTCAGCTCTCTGGCTATTAATTTGCAGTTACTGATAAACTTTTCTCTCATTTTATTGATGTTTTTTCCAGTTTTCAATGTGGACAGCCTGGTACTACGTTCTTCCACCACGATGGACTCTCGATCTCTTCTGAAGCATTTTCTCGTAAACGCCTGTTTTCTTTAGAGGATCATTACCGCATGGGAATTTTTTTTGGTGCTGTTGAGGCGGCGCAAAGTATAGAACGCCGAAGGGTGGCTCCTCACTGCACCAAGCACCCACCTCTGCTTAGTTTCCCTTTGTCAGTTCCGTTCGTTATAGCTTTGCGGGTATTACTACGTGGGGTTGAGTATTTGTGGATTACGATCGGTGGCTAATTTGCGGCTATGTTAGCCGCTTTATGCTGCTGATGAGGTTCAACAGATTTTGGATATCAAGGCTTGCTATATCAGCAATCATATGAAAGAAGTGAGAACCAAGATGCTTAGATCTTAGCCTCGCGAGAGCGGGGCCGCTAAGGCGAAGGTGCTTTGGTGATTCCACCTTATCCTCCATACAGTAATTCCAAGTCTTACGGCAATATACCTCGCGAATAGTTACCCGTGAGGACACCCACGAAGTTTCAGGGCTGAGGTCTCGTCATCCTAAGAATATTCCTCGAACGCCACCGGTCCACACGTTGCCAGAAGGATTTAACGACCTTTCAAGTTTGTGTACTTGTCCAGCACTCGCTGAGTTGACGCGAAGCCCATTGTTGCAGTAGTAGAGCGGAGGTTGTCAAGGCAATCCCAATCCTCTCCTTTCGCGATAAAACTACTGGCCGGCTCGTCCGCTTCGCAATTTCCCGCTATAATCAGGTCCATAACTTTAACTGGTTTCCCTACCCTATTTCTCAAGTTTAACCTTACGGTTTCAAACTGCGAGCATGCAAAAAAAAAAAAAAACAATGTTCTGCGTCTTCAATAACGTCATTTGCTCAGAAGGTCCGGTGTGGGTCGCCTTCGTGTACGAATTCATGCAAATAAAATTTGAAGCGTCCGTGTCTTGTGAATATTCGGGTAGGATGGAAATCCCCCTCCCCCATCTCGTCTGTCTAGCTAACTTCGTACAGAAGGAATCAAGCGATAGGTCAAATGTCCGTTCGGTGAATTACTCCATCGACTGTACGACAACTCACTTTTTTTTTGAGGATTCAGCCATCTCTTCCGCCAAAATTTGTATTGGACAAAGCCCAGATATTACTAGTGCTGCTTCCTCTGACTTAGTTCGGGCCGCGCTACGCACTCTTATACCACAAAGCCGGTACAAGGATCTCATTTCAGGCCAGATAGGTGCACCGTACAGAAGAACACATCTTCCCACTCTTTCGTACAGCAGCCTACGTTGTTGTTGGAGCCCTCCCGAGCTCACCACTCTTACTGCTCGACCTTATCTCTGCTTACCTCCACAGCAATACGCTGTCAGATCTAAAAGCGCATGCATTCAGGCTAAACACGTCGCTCTCGTTCGTCGGTAGTTGCATAAAATATTTCCTCGAAATATTTTAGGAAATTTTTACAGAGAGAAATATCATCTTTTACTGTACCTTTCACATTTTTAAACTCATATATCTTAGTTTGCAATACTGAATTCGATCCGTGCAACAATTTCACAATTTCATGAGGGTATTTATTGAGTGTTGCGCGAAGGCAAACGCGATGCAGTATGCAGCAAAAACATAAATTCACAACATTGATAAGATCAACTAATTACAAAATGCACAAAAGGATAACGAATGTTGAACAGCAGCATTGCAAGAGATGTCGGTTGGCAGAGCAAACAAAGGGCGTTGCTGCACAGCCATGTTGCAAGAACACGCGCACACAAAATTCATTGCTGAATTACACTTAAATGGATTGTAGAGCAACAGAATGCAGCAGCACTCAAAGTGCGGAGTATAATAGTGAAATGTATAGCTGAGGTTGGGTGCTGGTCAACCCACAAAAGTATGCAATGAATTTGGAAACTTAAAGTGCAACTTACTCGTGGAAGGAGTGGAAGTGCGTAGTTGTTGAAATTGAGTTGTACAATGCGCACAGCGAATGCAGTGTGCAGGAGTAAGCAAAAGTAACAAAAATAATAAAGACAACAACACAACCAACAGAGGTAAGCAGCAACAGTAACAGCCATTGAGAATCCCTCGAATTGCAAAGAGATATTTGCATGCCATTGTTGTTCATAATGTTGTTGTTGTTGAGTGAAATACGCAAACAATGCACAAGGATGCCACTCGCACACTCAGACACAGCACTACAGGCGTCGGTGTGTGCGCACTCACAATTCATAAATTTCCACGACGATAAGCGCAACTGCAACAAACGTCACAGCCGACAACGTGGTTGTTGTTTTTGCTGCTGCTATTAAAATTGTCAACACTACTGCTGCATGCTGCAATAACGATGGCAACAACAACAACAACAGCAGCAACTACTGCAATAAGGCATACAAGCAAGCAATCAACAACCAACTGATACAAATGGCAGATACCAGCGACGCGCCACAATGGGCAAGAGGCAACATACGACAGCGCAACAAAAAGCCGGTCAGAACATGCGAAATGCATGTTGCAGCTCCTGCTGCATTACTTCATTTCACCGAAGCTTTTGTTGCTGCTGATGGAATTATTTGTTCACACATTGTCCACACACTCCTCCAAAGTGGCAGCAAGCAGCGCCGTGCAGGAGGGGCAAACCTCGGCCGGCGCTGAGTAAACTGTCAGTGAGCTACCCAGCTACCCAACCAGCCCACGGCAACAACACCCACCCAACAACGCCAACTATAATGCCTGTTACTGCACCTGCAGCAAAATATTGCACAAATGCCCAACGAAGCCTCGAAAAGTGATAGGAGTGCAACGGTGGTGGTGTTGAAAGTGGAGAGCTGCGCCAAAGACTGGTGTGGGCAAAGCAAGATGTTGCTGTTGTTGTGGCGCGCTTTGATTTCATGAGGCCTCGACTACAGCCACACACTGCAACAATGCAAAATGCAATTTGTTGTGAATCTGTGCGCGCACGTGTGTGTGTGTTTGTGTGTGAGTGCAAGTGTTTGTGGTTATTACCGACTCCAGTGGCGCGCTGTCTTATCTGTCAAACAGTTGGCAACACTCACTCATTTACTCACCTGCTGACTTTGTGTGCTGCTGCACTTGCCACTTGCAAAATTCGAGAGTTAAGTTGTTGTCACCTTTGTGCCAAAGCAAAGAAAAAGCGCAAAAGCATTATTTTTGTTTCTCTTTCAACGCAACCCCTGCCCTGTTGCTGCACTTGGCTTCTTTGTTGTGATTTGCATTGCATGCGATTGCAAAACCGATTGCAATTGCAGCACTCACAACTCCAACAATGGCAGCGGACACAATTGTTGCCTTTTGTACAACAATGACAATATATCAATGGGAGATAACTGAAATTGAGGTGTCAAAATCAGAAATTGCATTTGACACATGGACAATGGAACGAGTGAAATACTCATATTTCATGCTTTCGTTTTGATTGTGCAAGGGTGCAACGCGTATCGGTGGCATAGGGATAAGGTAAAGTTCACGGTACGGGAAAAAGTTTTGTGAGTGCAGAGCGAATCAAATGATTCATGAAAAAAGTGTCGACTTTGTTTTTTGAGATTATAAACAAACCTCTTCTAAAATGCACCCTTATTTTAATTGTAAGTCGAAGTAACGCTTACAAATGTTTGTGTCCCAAGAAAAATTAGTCCAAGTACTTATTTATTTAGTTTACACATTCCTACCGGAAGCTCAGCCAAAAGATGCAGCGCTCGTGTAAGTTCGATCAGTTCGAAGTAGTTCTCGCTTTCCATGACTCAAGCGCGAGACACCTCCGGGATTTGGAACTCGTTTTACACCCGTCAGTTTTCCCGTTTTCGAAATTTATGGAGTATTTGTCTTCGGCATGGGTACACAGAATGCAGATAAATACATCCGATTCGTACTAGCTCTGTCCAGAAAAGAAAGCAGAACTTTCATAAATATGCTGACAGGCCACAATTTGCTAGCGGCGCAAGAATACAAGATGGGAATTACAAACTGATAGCTGATAGCTGCAGATTTTGCAATGAACTGGAAGAGAGAAAAACTCTTGAACACCTTCTATGTTCTTGCCCTTCGTTAGCTAGAACCAGATTAAAATGCTTAGGAGCTCTACAATATGAGAAGTTAGAATGCCTCTCAGGGTTAGAGCTTCAGAGTTTACTTAGATTCGCAAAAGACGCAGACGTATTACAAGATGTCTACTAAAAAGAAACGCAAAGGTTTCCATCCATCTGGTAACACTACGGAACTTATCCTATCTCCGGCAAGACGGATCGCTATTCCCCTCTCAATGAATTTGGCAGATTCACTATAAGTTGTTTTGTTTTTTTATCCGAAGACGGAATCTCACATAGATACCCTCACCATAAACAGCATGCACGATTCATACTACTCGCTAAATGTACACCTCATTTGGGGCCACATACAGCCCGTATTATATTGCTGAACTGGACTTGCAAAATGGTGCACCTACTTACTAACCCTTAACTGCGACTTCTGCAGCTTTAATTTTGCCCTGCGGTGCCGCCGTCAGACATTGCTTCGCAGGGCTAAGCTGGACCATTTATGTCTCTTCATATAAGCTTCTGAGATACAACGTTATCTTCCCGGGAAGAGCGGAGCACTAACTCAACATAGCTAAATGATGACTCGCAAAAATCGTACACAGATGTTTCCAAAATGCTCCAAGGAGTGGGAAGAGAAATAGTGGGGACTAGAGCACACAAATCCCTAATATTAAGTACAGATACCACAATTATCCATGTGGACATCTTCGCCATAATGGAAAAAATGGAAATCATAACCCAAAGAGGGTTCAAGAAAGAAAAAATAAAATACTTTCGGACAGCCAATCGATTCTCAAGGCCTTGAATAGCTTCACTTTCAATTCAAAAGTCCTAAAAGAGTGAAACAATGCACTCAACAAACTGGCTACCCACAATCAGGTCTCACTGTTTTGGGTACCAGGACATGACGGACACGAAGTAAACGAGAAGGCAGACTTTTGTGGACCAACCCCATTTTTCGGCTTTAACAAAAATAACATAAAACAAGAAACCAAGAAATGGATCCAAACTAAAATCAGGGAACACTGGAACGGCCCAAGTGGCCTTAATCACTCCGAAAAGATTTTGAGCTTCAATGCCGACAGGGCAAAATCTGCTTTATTCGTAGATAAAAGGGCCTCAGACCTGGCACCTTTACAGGTCATTTTGCCTGAAATAAACACCTTAACACAATAGGATTATCTAGTACAAGATTATGCAGGTTCTGCTGCGATGAAGAGGAGTCTATGGAATACTTAATCACCAACTGTGAGGAATTAGGTCACAGGAGACACAGAATCCTGGGCTCGTACCTACTAGAGGATGAAGACCTACAATTGCTCCCCCCTTATGGAGCTCGTTCGATTCTTCGGTATATTATATTTTCGCTTTGTATTATTATTTTCAGGTAGTGTTATATATGAAGAAATTTTTGTATTAATATATATTAACACGTTCGCGGACACTAAATATTTCAGGGAGCTGCAAAAATAGACAGGCAATTATTTTTGAAACTAGTTGTAATATCCAAAATCTGATTACACATATATTATAAGAGTAGTCAGAACATCGTATTTTAACTGTTATATTAAAGTACTTAATGAATCAAGTGGTCATTACTTTGAAATGTATTCTAATTAAATACAAAAACTTAAGGTTACATGAAATTAAATGAACAAAACTTGGCTTTAAAATTTGAATGCTGTAGCAAATTATTTTCAAGGAAATCTCGAAAACTACTAATGATTTATAATTATTCGCAAATGTTGAAATACATTCACTTTGCAGCTCGCATTGCATTTGATTTGGAGTTCGAAATTTTTAAATTACAGAGTGCTCGAGATCAATAGCTTAATATTCTCGGCGAATTAATTTTTTTTTTTTTTTGTTTTTTTTTTTGCTTCTTTGCTTACATCCTGATCGCAATTTCGGCATTGAAACCACCAAACAAGAAAAAAACACCTGCTCTAGTAAACTTAGATGTAACGCAATTTTGTTTATGCACTACTGCCATCAGCTTCTATGAGTTCGCCTTGTTAATATTAAATTTTTTACTGTCATTTTCTAAAGTAATTTTAGTTTTCATAAAAATTTTTGTTCATATTTTTTGTTTTCATAAAATCTCGTATGTGTTCCTTCGTTCTTCCCTTACCAGTTCTACATATATGGCATGGCTGTCGCAGGAGGCAGTCATATGCACCCCATTTACGTACGCACCCAGTTGATGTAACAGCAACACCTCAAAATGGCGTTGCGGATAATAGAGGTACAAACTAATTTTGTTGCTGTGGCTTTCGTTATTGCTATTTGTGGGCAACCGAATGTAGTTGTGAAGGAAATTACATTCATATCTAGAACACATTTCCGACATAAGAAAACCACAACAGCAAAACCGCAAAGGCAACAACAAGTAGCAATAATGACAAGAACCAAAACAACAAGAACCAATAGTTGAAGACCCTCGATTAGCCACCGCAATGTTTACGTATGCGTGATTGTGGTCGTTAGTCGGTTGGATGGGTCTTTGGTTGGTTGACTGGTTGAATGACTGAATGGCTGAATGGTTGGCTTGGCTAGCCAGTGGACGACATTATCGCCTGGACAACTTAATTTTGCACAAACATGCAAGGAATGGCGGCGATTTCCCGCTCTCGCATACCTTTTCCCACTACTACTCGTATGCATGCGCTCAACTAGTGCTACACCGTCACACCGCCACTACCACCACCATTGCCGCGTTGCTGCCTTAGGGCACTATTTCCGTTTCTCATACATCTCCTTTCAAACTAGCCCGTCTGTCGTGTGCGCCCTGCGCCAATTTTAATCAAAATTCAACTCCAGCTACTTGAATTGTAGTAAAATTTTTATCATGAATTTTCACGAATAGGTCTGCTCCGCCGTGCGCCTTCTGCTTGCTTTTCTACAGTACATAGAACCAACCGCAATTTCTTGTGCTGTACTCAAGCGCCGAGTGGCTGGCTAACTGCTGGCTGATTGGTTGAGTGGTGGCGTTTAAATGCGTTTCTTATGAAAATTAGAGCCCACCACTGCATACAAGGCGAAATTATAATTTAAATTAATCAACGCGTCAAACTGCGTTGAATGTAAGTGATTGGCGCGAAGTGATAAGAATTGTTCGTAGGCCAGGTGCAATGAAGTTAGGAGCGGTGCATGTGGATGATTTCTGTTTTTGTAGTTCCCACTGGCAAGCAACTAAAGTATTGATGCAGTCACGTTTAAATTACTTTGTAGACCAACCATTCAACTACTCGTTTTACCTATCCGTCACCTACCATCCACTGATCCTACCTGTTTTATGGGCTCACCGAAAGCCCTATTTGCGCCGGCGCGACTTTGAGTGAGGAACATCGCATTTGTTACTGTTTTGTTTAATGTGATTTATAATTACAAATGTAAACACGCAATTTTTCAGATGCAAGCATCACAAAGTTTGCGTTTTGCACGCGTTAATTTGGAAAGCCAGTTTTCTGGTTTTCTTATAAAATATTAAATATACTCGTATATTAATTTGTGATTATCTACGACGAATTAAACCACGATTGCACTGAGTTTAGTTTAATTGGTCTATTAAAAAATATACATACTTTAATGTTAATAATAACTATATTTTAGAAAGAGGTTTTTGGTGGAAAATGATATGCCTACCTTCAGATTTCCTCGTCATGCTAACTACAAATAATATATTAAAATTTTTAGAGCAATAACAGCGAGTATTTTTAAAATATCTTTAAATTTGAATTTTGCCAAAAAAAAAACATAATTTTCTTGAAATATATTTATTTTATTTCATTATTATTTCTAGACAGACAGAGGAAGACAACTTACCATAAGCACAATGGTAGCAAAGCCATTTGCACTGAAGCCACTAAGCTGGCTCGCAAGGTAGGAAGTTGAGTCTTTTCGCGAAGCCAGGGCAGAAATTGATTGTGGCTGTGGAACCAAATCTCCAGAAAGTGTGTTTACTGATTTATTTTTTCAAGTCAATGGATTATTGCCTGCTTACATACTAAGATTGCAATACAGATAGATTAGAAAATGATTAATAGAAACAAGTAACAGGGAACACAAAACAAGAAAAAGCTTCATAGAGTTCTTACCAGTTAATGAACGTCTTTTTTATATGAGATTAAAGGGCAAATTACAAAACCTATCCATAATATACATATATATATATATATATATATATATATATATATGCTCCCACCGAAGATAGTGAAGACAATATCAAGGAGGAATTTTATGATCAACTAGAAGAACTACGCAGTAGATTAAGTAAGTATGATCTACTCCTAATAGCAGGTGACTACAATGCAATAGTTGGAAAAGAGCAACACATTAGCGAAGGTGTTGCAGGAAAATTCTCTCTCCATGAAATATCAAACAACAACGGTGTACGACTGTGCAGCTTTGCAGCGTCGAATAATATGATATGTGGATAGGGAGTATAGTATTTGACCACAAAGAGAATACACCGACAGACATGGGCAAAGAAGAGCAAACCAAATTGACCGTATTTTAGTGGACAAGAGACACACCACCTCACTTATAGACGTAAGATCACAAAAAGGGAGCATGTTGTGACTCTGACCACTATCTAGTCATGTGCAAATTATGACAAATATTCGCCTTAATAAATAACAACAATAATAATACCAAAATGCATAAGTGGAATGTAGCAAAAATAATTGAAAATGAAGAAACTCGATTTAGATTCGAAAGTTCCTAATAAAGGGTGGTTAAATTTCAAGGGCTGATGTTGAATGCAAACCACACCTAAACGTTAAGCTTTTTCTGCACTTTATTTGGCATGTTTTAATTTCATACTAATTCAATTTGAACCATAGAAAGACACATAATCGAGCAACGCGATAAAGTTATTCAGGCTTATTATGAAAACGGTCATTCAAATCAAAATGCATATCGCGCACTTCGTGATTTTTTCGGTCAATTTAATCGTCCAAATGTGCGTACACTCAGAAAAATTGTGCAAAAGTGTGAGCAAACCAGATCTGTAGGAGATGTGAAAACACCAGTGCATGCTTGTACAGCTCGTACTGCAGAAAATATAGCTGCTGTTCGCGATAGTGTTGAAGAGCCGTCCACCTCAACTCGCCGTCGTGCCCAACAATTGCACCTCTCACGCTCGTCGTTGTTGAACATTTTGCATAAAGGCTTGCATTTACACGCTTACAAGGTGCAATTGACTCAAGAACTAAAGCCTCTTGACCATTTGAAGCGTCGTCAATGGTCAGAATGGTGGCAGGAAATGGCAACAGTGAATGACCAATTTTCGAAGAAAATCATCTTCAGTGGTGAGGCACATTTTCACCTCATCGGATTCGTCAATAAGCAGAATTGCCGCAGTTGGGCGAATGATAATCTAACAGTAATTGCCGAAAAACCAATGCACCTACAAAGAGAGACTGTTTGGTGCTGTTTATGGGCCGGCGGCATAATTGGGCCGTATTTTTTCCTAAATGAGGCCGGTCAGGGAGTTACTGTGAATAGTGTTCGCTATCGTGAGATGATGACGAACTGTTTCTGACCCAAATTGAAAGATATGGATGTGGACGATATGTGGTTTCAACAGGACGGTGCCACTTGTCACACAGCTAACGAAACAATGGTTCTTTTGCGCGAAAATTTGATGGCCGAATAATCTCACGTCGCACAGTGCGGCCGATTCCCAAAAAGCTGGCCAAAAGTCGAAAAAAAAAGTTTCTAGATAGAGTTTTTTTGTCTTTGGGTTGGCTACAGTAATGCCTTGAGTAGTGAAAACCGTTCATAGCAACGTCCTGTACCCTAAGTATCCTCTGTATTTTCAGTCGCAACGTGGGCTTCGTTTGAGCATCGTAGTACTGTCGATGAATAGTGAAAGTTGTGCACATTTGAAAGATTTTGTAATGGAGTAAATTGAACAAAACCAAATGGAATCATCTTCGGAAGGTTAGTAAAATACGAGAAATCTTTAGTACATATCAATACCTCGACACAAAATTTTTAACTGCAGCAATACGTAGATAAATTGTTTGCAATTTTTTTTATAAAATTAGAGTTTTCAAACTGTATAGTAATACAACGCCGTCATATGCTGCTTTGAAACCTATTAAAGGTTACTCAAAAAAGTAATGGTTACTGAATAAAACAAGATTCAGCTGCTACCATTTGCTACCTTGCGACCCCGAAAACATATAAATTTGCATGCATCTTGATTATGTTCTAGAATATACGCTATTTCACGTGAGGGGGTGGCAAACAGGGGTGGAAGGGGGTGGATTTTCAAAATTTTAAGATCAAATTCGTAATCAGCGAGCCCGACAACCCCCGAGTAAGAAATTTTGAATCAATTACTTAATTTTTTGAGTTTTGGCCAGCTTTTCGGGAATCGGCCGCACTGTGCGTCGCGGCGATGTCAATTGGCCGCCAAGATCATGTGATTTGAAACCGTTAGACTTCTTTCTTTGGGGTTATTTGAAAGAAAAGGTGTACGTCGATAAGCCAGCAACAATTCAAGAGCTAAAGGATGAGATAATTCGGCTCATTAACGGCATAGAGCCTCAATCATGCCTCAGCGTCATCGAAAATTTGGACCATCGGATGGAGGTGTGCCGCCGAGGCCGCGGCGACCATATGGCCGATATTTTGTTTCATACGTAATTGGGCCATACTAATATTATCATAATAAAGAGAAATGACAATAGTTTCATATTTTATTCAAAATCAACACCGGCCCTTGAAACTTAACCACCCTTTATAATAGGCTAACCAGTACACAGGCTGAAACAGAAGTTGAACAAGTCCGACACACGATAAGATATACCATACGAGCTGCAAAAGAAAATATAGGCGTCAAACAAAAAGAGCAGAAAGAGGGGTATGACAGAGAATGTAGAATAGCTAATGAACAGAAGAAAGAGGCACTAGGCAAAACTCACTTGAGGACCAAGAAAAAGGAAGTGAAAATATTATTAAAAGAAAGAAAAAATTCTTCTTGAAAAGACAAATAGAGCAAATCGAAATTGATTTTAAAAATAAAAATATAAGAAAAATGTATCAAGCCATAAAACAACAATCTAAACCCTTTTTCCCACGGACGAATGTTGTAAAAAACAAAAGCGGAGAAACTCTAAGTGATAAACAGCAAATTATTCAACGTTGGACGGAACATTTCAATGAAACTCTAAATGTACAAGGAGAAGAACGAGAAACACCAGAATTGCAGACCGTTGAGGTGAATATAAGCAGGCTCAGTTTAGAGGAAATAAAAACCGCCATAAACAAACTGAAAAATTATAAAAGTAGTGGCGATGATGATACCTAATAAGAAAAATATGGGAAACCAACACCTTACCTTTAGAATGATTGACAAGCATTATTGTTACGATACATGTGTGTTAGTTGTGTGGGAAGTTTAGAAGGCTTGCGTTATTTTAACGCAATTTTAACGAAGAAGGTCTGCGAATGGAAGCAGAAAAGTGAGTTTAAAATGTTAGGTTGGACTTCAAAGTCTCTTGATGTTAACCCTATAGGAAATTTTGGGGCAATAGTTCAGCAAAAACTTCAAGGAAAATAAATATGGACAGTCAAAGAGTTAACAAGCAAATTTAACAAAATATTTATTAGTTGCCTTTTAATTCATAAAGAAAGACTTGCACACAAAAATCCAAATTTGTAATCCCTATATCTCGAAACCATTCAACCCTCCTATTGCATAATTTAAGCTACTGTGTAGTGGAGAATATTCATTACATTTCATCAAACTCGAAGCGATGAAGTTTTTCGGCGGCTACAGTTGACATGTTTTGGTACATTTGATTCACAGGGTGGCTCATTAAACTTTTCAAACTTTAAATAGCTTTAATTAGGTTAGGTAGTGCTGGCTGATCTGTAAAAAGACCCCATTTAGATCCCCGAAAAATACTCCGCTTAGATCCCTAGGGTTCATTGTGTAGCCAGTGATAGCTCTAAGTAAGAAACGAATGATTTATTTTTAATACAATTTTTTTTATTTGAAAGTACGATCCTTATGATTATTTAAAGGCCATCATTTCAATTAAAAGGCCTCCACGGCTGCCCTTGCAGTAACGAATGCGATTAACACAATTTTTCAGTATATTTTCGACTGCATGGAGTTGTATTCCAGTCGATGACTGCACCAATTTCGTTCTTGAGAGCGCCAATCATTGCCGAATGATTCGCGTCACATTTATCTTTAACGACTCACTACTATTAATAATCTAACAGAGTTAAATCGCAGGCGGCGCTTCAGTGCTACTTGAGGAATGCCAGATTGGCACTTCAACCATTTCACCTAAACTGCAGCCACGCGTTGCCCAATCCACATCACTAAAACGACTAATAATGCGATGATCGATGAATTGGTTTCTCAACATACGCACGCCGGCTTTCTATGCCCTAGCTTCGGAAATTTTGCTCATTGACATGGTGGAAATGAGTTCCTCGGAAAAAATGGTTTTACAGCAGATATGAATTTTTTGAAGTTTCGAAAGCTGAATCAATATTTTGAAAGTAAATTTTTAATATATTATTTTTCCAAAAATTATAAGCGTTAATCCACTCATTTCGTAAATCGCAGATGTTCACCTAACTCTCTGTCTTAAGTGGACCCGCTGGTCTAGAAATTTCAAAGAATCGATTTTTGTTTTTTCGATATTTTGAAAGTATAGTATCTTAAAAATATACTGTGAAATTGTTATAGTTTCTACAGCCCTTTAACTAGATAAAGAGCTGTCCGCGCGCTCCTGTACCACAAACTTTAAACGCATTTACCTCGATCGATTGTCAATAAAAATTGCTCGTTAGTATCCTTATTCCGTTGTACTAGTTGTAATTTCTAAACGTTATTCTGCCTATACTTTAAGATGCGTTAATAAAAAAAAAAAAAAAAAAAAAAAAAAAAAAAAAAACCAAAAAAAAAAAACAAATTTACCTCGAAACGACTTTTTTCGGCCTGGTGTTGGCAAAAACAAAAAAAAGTATTCAACCGAATCGTGCGAAATTTTAATATGTCACAACATCAATGGCTATCGGCCGTACTAGAATCATTATTATTTAATTATAAAAAAAATTTTAATTATTAAAATTTAAAAAAATTATGATTAAAAACATTTAATAATTTATTTTAATGGACTATGAATAAGTTCGTGCGGTTTTTTTTCGAAATTTGAAACTTTATTGACGTAAAATGGTTACAAATTTAATATTCAAAATATTGTCCATCGCTTACTACTACTTTTTCCCATCTTTCTGGCAATTCACGGATTCCCTTTGTGAAAAATTCGGTCGGTTTTGCCGCAATCCACGAATCGATCCATTTTTTGACTTCATCGTAATTACGGAAGTGCTGGTCAGCCAGGCCATGTTGCATCGATCGGAAGAGATAGTAATCGGATGGCGCAAGGTCTGGACTATACGGCGGGTGGGGTAGGACATCCCATTTGAGCGTTTCTAAGTATGTTTTGACCACTTGTGCAACATGTGGCCGAGCATTGTCATGTTGCAAAATAACTTTGTCGTGTCTATCGGCGTATTGCGGCCGTTTTTCTCGCAGTGCTCGGCTCAAACGCATCAATTGTCGTCGGTAGACATCCCCCGTAATCGTTTCATTCGGTTTCAGTAGCTCATAATACACAACACCCAGCTGGTCCCACCAGATACACAGCATAACCTTCAGGCCATGTATATTCTGCGCCGACGTCGATGTTGAAGCATGGCCAGGGTATCCATACGTTGCCCGACGTTTTGGATTGTCGTAATGGACCCACTTTTCATCGCCAGTCACAATTCGATGCAAAAAACCCTTTCTTTTGTGCCGTTGAAGCAGTTGTTCGCATGCCATAAAACGGCGTTCAACGTCTCTTGGCTTCAATTCATACGGCACCCAATGGCCTACCTTTCGGATCATTCCCATGGCTTTTAAACGTTTGGAAATGGTTGATTGATCAACTCCCAAAGTTTTTGCAACCTCTTCTTGCGTTTGAGCCGGATCTTGATCGAGCAATTCCTCCAATTCGGTATCCATGAACTTTGGCGGCGCACCCTCGCGTTCTTCGTCTTCCAAGCCAAAATCACCACTTTTAAAGCGTGCAAACCACTTCTGGCACGTTCGCTCAGATAGAGCATGCTCACCATAAACTTCCACCAAGATACGATGACTTTCGGCTGCTTTTTTCTTCATATTAAAATAATGAAGAAGAATTCCCCGCAAAAACACATTATTTGGCACGAAATTCGACATTTTCAAGTGTGGTAAAAATATTGTTGTTTACGCTTCAAATAAAAAACTTATACTGACGTTTGTGCCTTACGACAGTAGCTCTCCAATGAATGTTTGGAAATGTGGATCGATGGAATAATAATCAAGTTACGCCATTTGTTGTAAAACCGAAACGAACTTATTCATAGTCCATTTTACAATTTTTTTTTTATTTAAAAATTAAAACAAAATGTTTTATAACTATTATTAATATTTTTATTAATTATTATTTTTTTATTTAAAAATGGTGCTGAAAAAAAAATTTTTTTATTTATATTTTTTTTTATTATTTTTATTTTTGTTTTTTTTTTTTAATTTTAATAATTTTAGAAAATCGTGCTGAAAAATGTTTTTTTTTTATTTTAATAATAGGACTATGAATAAGTTCGTTACGGTTTTACAACAGATGGCGTAACTTGATTATTATTCCATCGATCCACATTTCCAAACATTCATTGGAGAGCTACTGTCGTAAGGCACAAACGTCAGTATAAGTTTTTTATTTGAAGCGTAAACAACAATATTTTTACCACACTTGAAAATGTCGAATTTCGTGCCAAATAATGTGTTTTTGCGGGGAATTCTTCTTCATTATTTTAATATGAAGAAAAAAGCAGCCGAAAGTCATCGTATCTTGGTGGAAGTTTATGGTGAGCATGCTCTATCTGAGCGAACGTGCCAGAAGTGGTTTGCACGCTTTAAAAGTGGTGATTTTGGCTTGGAAGACGAAGAACGCGAGGGTGCGCCGCCAAAGTTCATGGATACCGAATTGGAGGAATTGCTCGATCAAGATCCGGCTCAAACGCAAGAAGAGGTTGCAAAAACTTTGGGAGTTGATCAATCAACCATTTCCAAACGTTTAAAAGCCATGGGAATGATCCGAAAGGTAGGCCATTGGGTGCCGTATGAATTGAAGCCAAGAGACGTTGAACGCCGTTTTATGGCATGCGAACAACTGCTTCAACGGCACAAAAGAAAGGGTTTTTTGCATCGAATTGTGACTGGCGATGAAAAGTGGGTCCATTACGACAATCCAAAACGTCGGGCAACGTATGGATACCCTGGCCATGCTTCAACATCGACGTCGGCGCAGAATATTCATGGCCTGAAGGTTATGCTGTGTATCTGGTGGGACCAGCTGGGTGTTGTGTATTATGAGCTACTGAAACCGAATGAAACGATTACGGGGGATGTCTACCGACGACAATTGATGCGTTTGAGCCGAGCACTGCGAGAAAAACGGCCGCAATACGCCGATAGACACGACAAAGTTATTTTGCAACATGACAATGCTCGGCCACATGTTGCACAAGTGGTCAAAACATACTTAGAAACGCTTAAATGGGATGTCCTACCCCACCCGCCGTATAGTCCAGACCTTGCGCCATCCGATTACTATCTCTTCCGATCGATGCAACATGGCCTGGCTGACCAGCACTTCCGTAATTACGATGAAGTCAAAAAATGGATCGATTCGTGGATTGCGGCAAAACCGACCGAATTTTTCACAAAGGGAATCCGTGAATTGCCAGAAAGATGGGAAAAAGTAGTAGTAAGCGATGGACAATATTTTGAATATTAAATTTGTAACCATTTTACGTCAATAAAGTTTCAAATTTCGAAAAAAAACCGCACGAACTTATTCATAGTCCTATTAATTTAAAACATGGTGCTGAAGTTGACTCTCCCGATGAAATTTTTTTTAATTTTTATGTGAAAAGGAAGTTAAATAAAAAGCCTAAAAAATTTAAATATCATTTTTAATTTTTTTATGGTAAACAAAAATTCCTGAAAATACCCTAAATTTTCGAGCTCTAGATCACCGGGACCCCTTAATAAATAAATAAATTATTGACGCGAACACTTCTATTAGGTGTTCGGCCGTGCTCCTCCTTATATTTGTGGCGTGCGTCTTGATGTTGTTCCACAAAAGGAGGAGCCTACATATTGAAGCCGACTCCGAACGGCAGATTTTCTACATGAGAAGCTTTTTCTTGGTCTTAATACCAAAGTAGTTAAGTTCACATATTGAAAATCATCAATAAGTCAAGTTTCAAACTTTAGATTGTTCACCCTGTATATTAGTTATTATACTTTTTTTTTGTTTTTGTTTTTGTTTTTTGTGTATTTTCGAAGTTCACTTTTGCGCTTCCTCTCAAAAGGCTGCTCTCAAAAATACGCTTGGAAATTTTTACAAATTACAGCCAAGTAAGCTCCTGAGATATCATGTTTTTACGTAGAATGCTCCCAAAATAGAATTCATAGAACAGTAAACGAGAAATAAATTAAAAATTACATAGAAGTAGCAAACAAATTGAAAGACTCGAAGCCACTTTATATTCATGGCAAGCACAAAAAGGAAGAAAACATTTTGCTCTAAGAAAGGAATGGAATACAAAAAGTGCTTACAAAGTTTTAGCAAACCAAAAATAAACCCGAAAGCCTATAATTTTATTCTCATAAAGCTGAGTGGGAATGGAAATTACCCTCAAAATATGTTACTAAAAGCGGGAAAAGTGGCAGCAAAATTTTTATTTATTTTCTAATTTTTTTTTATTCAAGCTAAAAGCAATTATACGCCACGCAGCACTCCTCTGCCACAGCGATAATATAAAAACGCTTAGCAACGTACAAAAATAATATGTCATTTAAAACGTTTTGACTTGTGGCAACAACAATGAAGACAGCCAAACCTTTTTACCCCACCTCCTGCGTTCAAATATATTTTGTCAACTTTGTGCGCCACCAAAGCGACAACAATATGTTGACAACATGCGTTGAATAATCACCACGAAAACACCACAAAGTGTCATCACCACTGCGTGACTGCGTACGGCCCCCCAACTCGGAGGTCAGTGTTTCTCAAACAGCAAAGCTGTTGGCAGGTAATCAGTAGTGTCAGTGAGGTGTTGGGTGGAATATTGCAGCTTCATATTTGCGGTGAATATTTATTGTGTTGCTGTGGATGGGTGTTGGTGGAGTGGTGTGATAGAATGACGAGGTGTGGTATAGCTGGTGAAACCATTTGCATAAACACCTCTTCCCAAAAACAAAAAAACCGCTGCTGGTGCACGTAAAAACAGGCAGCGAAAGTTCAAAATGCCATCCACTCAACCCACGAATACTATTTTTTGGCGCTAATATTATGTTGCACACTCACTCATAAGCGCTATGAATACAGATGTATGTGTGTATGTACGCAGTTACGCGCACGACACTTAAAATGTCGCTCTAAAGGGTATCGTCGCACCCAACCACAGCGTCCACACACTGTTCTCTCCTTGCTCTGCAGCCATTCAGTCAGACAGTTGCATGAATAGTCACTCTGTTAACATCTTTCGCTCGCGCCCCACCCTTGTGCTCATCTCACACGTCTGAGCAACCCACTTGCCCGGATTGCAATCATTTGTGTTTTTCATGTGTCAAATTTTAAATGACAGCAAATTTAATCGATTTATGTTTCTGTTTGATGCGATTTAACACCAGATTATTGTCTATGCCTGCCATTGCCAGATATAACGGGGCTTTCGTTGCCAAGCGCTGATTTCACGGGTCTACTTGCTTACATACTTCTATTGTTGTTGGGCGAGTGGTTAAAATGGAATGAAATTTTGGAGTGAGCGGCGTGAAGATGAAATTGTTGATGACGATTTTTAAATGAGCATTTGTGAAAAACTAGTAATAGAATTAATAGATATCTGCTTTTGGAGTGAAGGTTGTTTAAAAAGCAGGTAAGCAACTGAACATTCACTTTTTTTCCTCTTCGATCTGAGTCTGCAGCAAAGGTGTTAAGAAACGCAGTAAATTTTGCAATAATGGCTAGAACTAATTTATGTGTTACAAATATTTTTTTAAGTAATTTCTTCTTCGTCATTTAATTTGAGCCATTGGATCGCAATTATAAACTCATTATTTTGCTTTACTGTGAAGTGTTTGTCAGAGAGAGAGAGAAAGATTATATATCTAAATAAATACACAACATTTGCAGAGAATACAAATAGACAATATTTACAAAAAACGGAAAAGGGTCCACCGGTGTAGGTAAACGCCGGACACAAACCGTGGCAACAACGCGCACTACTCCGAGCGTTTATTACCCGCACAAACGCAGCGATTCCAGAACCGCAGCAACGGCACAAATTACCGCAAGGCAATACCAATAAATCCGACGCCGGAATGGATAACACTTTATAGTACGCACAAGCACTAGCCAGGAAACGGAAATAAGCGCCAAAGAGTAGGCACCAAAAAACAAAAACGCCAAAAAAATTGGGACCAAAAAACGCCCCAAACAGTAGGCACCAAAAATATATTTCCTACAAGTTTGCACCAACAAACAAGCGCCAAAAGGTAGGCTGTGATATGTCTCACTAGAAATTAGCAACCACAAGGAAAAACTCGGGAAAAATAGCCTAAAGTGTATCTAAGATATATATAAGGTATAGCTTTCTCTCTCCTTCTCCTCTACGTTACATCTTTTTTCTCTCTCGCGGAACGAAAATGCCCAAAACGTTGCATGGCCTTGAAATTGGCGATGGCACTAGACCATTTGTACGTTAGAAATGTCTCGACATAGAAGCGCACGATGCTATGGATGGCTAACATCCGGATGTACATGGCGAAAAAAAATCAGGTGGTCTACCGATACCACCCATAAATTATAAAATAAGTCATCGCACTTGTCAAAAGCACGAGAAATGAAGTAAAGGTACCCTTATGTCCGGGTACCCAAGAGATGTGTAACCGTCCGTCTGCGGTCAGTCTCTTTATGGCTTCTCTGGCCCTAAGAACGTTTTTAGATGAAATTTCATATGAGTTTATTGCCTTTATTGCCGCTTGACTGTCAACGTATATGTTGGAGTTGTTCGATGTACTTGCCAGTGCTATTTCTGCATTTATTATAAATAATAAAACAAAAAAAAAAAAAATAAAAAAACATTTTAATTTACTTTTTGCACGATGACATGTCTTCGAGTACCGATAACAGCAACTTTAAAGGGACTGACAATTTCATTACTTTGGCGGTTTGTCAGTTGGCACTTCGGCAAATGTCTTTTGCTCTAAATGACCTTTTTGACTTATTTCTGTTAGTTTGGTAGTGATCTTTCGCACCAGCTGATTTTTTTAGATTTCATTCTGAAGAAGTAAAGGATGATCAATTTGGAGATATCGGATTTTAAATTGAAATAAGATACCGAAAATTCAAATTAATTTTTTTGTGTAGAACCATTCTTAGCATTTATTTTATAATTATAACCCGTTTCAAGTATTGCCCGCAATGGCGCCTGCATTTCGGCCAACCGTAAGCACCAATTTTGTCGGTATCTCGTGAATGACTTTAGTAATGTTGGATTTGAATGCCTCAATCGAACCTAATTTATTCACAAAGTATTTAGACTTTACATACCCCTACAAATAAAAGTGCAAAGGTGTGATATCACACGAACTTGGTGGCTAATCCACTGGTCCGAGACGAGAGATAAACTGCTCACCGAAACGACGACGCATTAAATCCATTATTTCACGGACACCGTGTTGATGGAACCAAATGTTGTGGAAACTTCAATTTCCGGCATCAAAAAATTGTAACCTTTAAACAAAAAATGATAGCTTGAAGATGGTTGGCTTGAGCGCGCGTTAAACACTTTTCCCATAGCGTCGATTTTCGTGATGCAATTGTACGATTTGTAAAAGGCGTAAGTCTTTCCATCATGAAATGTCAATAAATACTGAAAAAATTATGTATTTAGTTTGACAATATTCACGCGTGATCTGTCAAAAACGACAATTGGAGAGAGTACATCTGAGCGCCCTTTATTATTAGCTTGTGAGTCTTGCGGTTACTTCTAAGGACTTCTCCAACAGCATTTTTTTCATAGTGAGCCAGAAAAGTTCTGCCTTAGAACGGTTTACTCAATTTTGTTTGACTAGGTCCCTAATGGGTTAGCAAATCTAGTTTGTAGCAAATGTAGTTTGCTTTCTTAAGTAGTAGAATAGCTACATCTTTAGCATGTGGGGGACACTACAAATTCTTCCTTTTTCGTACGATTTCGTTAACTAAACACCAATAAGAGCTGAGAGGGAGTCTCATGAGTGATGCTCACAGTCATCCTCTTACTCACAAATCCATATCAACAGCGATATTGGCAATCCTACTGCATCATTGAGTCCTTCGGGCAACTTTGCGTCTGCCTGCACATTCAAGAGAATTTCAATTACCATATAAAAAAAACCCTTTTCTTCTCAAATAGTACAGTTGTTACGCATGAAAGCCTTTTTCTCAATCCTGCAGCTGTTTTTGTCTTTTGTTAAACACCAAAAACAATCACCAAAAATAATACAACAACACATACACACAAATAAATTTATTTACTCATTTTAATCACATTCAGCTAAAAGCCGCGCATCTCCCTCGAATCACATATTCATGGAATTTTTTCCCGCGTTCGCCCATACGCTGGCAGCAGCCACGTCAACGGTCGTCCAGAGACCAAGTCATATGAGGTGAAATAAATAAATTGCTGGCAATTACTCCGTTAACAAGTTTTATTGACTCTTAAATGTTATTTTTTCGTCATGTCTATTAGCGATAAAATATAAAGGACCCAAAAATGTGCGAGGCCATTGGTTGGTTGACTGACTGGTCCGGCGGCGATAAGGGACGCGCTGTGTCGTTGTAACTTTTGTTTATAGAGTCAAGCAGTGTACAGACAGGCATACATAAATACTGACAAATGACCAGACACAATCACACACACATGCGCACACATATGGCAGACATTTACCAGAATCGGCAGAAAGGACAAGTGAACTGGGCGACCACGAGCCCGCTTTTCGCAATGCCCACTCAACTGACAATGTTGCCCTTTATGCTTTGAAATTTATATGTGACTAGGTGGTGGAGTAGACCATGAGCGCGCTCTCAATGTTTGATTTATTTTGGTTTTTTTGGTGTTTCTTTTTTTTCGCTTCACTGTGGCCGCCAATTTTCCGAGATTTTGATTGTTGCTTACATTTTGCGACTGGACAAAAGGAAAATGCCACTTGATTGTATTGCTAGGGTAACCGCGTATTTGTAGTTGGTAGGGTGGCTATACCCAGGTTACACAGCTTTGATTGAGGTTGGCTGGGACGATTGGTGTCTCATGTTATTGGACGTCAAGAACGAAATGCATATTTTTTCACCTTAACCAAGCGGGTGCGCTAGGCTGCTTACTATTTTTTAGTTTGATTTATTGCAGTGGGTACTGGAAGATGTATATTTGTAAATATTTCCATTGCGTTGTATTATTACAAAAGTTTATTCGGAGATATACTAACTCGCCAATTGATGACAGCGGAGAGTTTAAAGCACAAAAAGCCCGAGGTTTATACGTTCACTGTGGGTTAATGCTTCCAAGAATCAAAAGAAAAAATAAAAAAAGCGCCTTACCAAGGGCCGTGACGCCAGTATAGGAAATAAGCAAACAAATAGAAGAGGAAGAATAAGCGCAAGTGAGTGGAAAGCCAAGATTAAAGAATAAATCGTGCGTATATATATCTTAATTTTCTGCACTGACGTCACTCAATGGCCAACTTCACCAAAAATAAAGTAGTGGGTTTCGGAAGGCGCTAATCGGCTCTCAGCGAATTTGAAAAAATCAGCTGATTATTTGCTTTTCCAAAATACATATCGCATATGCTAGTATTATTATGGATTTTCAGGTGAAACACCTTCATTTGTTTTATCAGAAGAACTCAACTCAAGGCTGCTGTCTTCTCTTGTCCCTTAATTTGGTCCGTCTGTTACTTCCTCGAAATCTGAAAGTTGAATATATCCTAAAATAATTCCACTCTTAAAAGTGACGGGTGGTCAGATTGGAGGTACTGTATTGTACCCGTATTTTGAATGAAGAGTAACCAGCTATATCAGCAGGCGTAACAAAGAAGTAAGAGTCAAGATGACTAGATCTTAGCCCCGCCAGAGCAGGGCAGCTAAGGAGAAAGTGCTGAGATGATTCCACCTCATCTTCCATACATCCTATGCAAAAAAGGGCTCGAGCTAATTCCAAGTCTCACAGGATGCACTCCTCGCACATAGTGTCCTGTGCGAAAGCTGAGATTTTGTCAGCCTCAGAAGCTCTTCCGAGTGCCTTTTATCCACATGTGGCCAGAAGGATTTCGCGACCTTATAAGTTGCCCAACACTCGCTGAGCTGGCGTGAAGTCAATCTTTCTAGGAGTAGGCCGCAGGTAGTCAGGGGTATTCCAATTCTCTCCCTTCGCGGGGAAATAATCTCACATGTCCCTTGCCTTACCAACTAATCCGCCTCACAGTTTCCCGCAATGTCGCTGTGACCAGCAACCCAGATGAGGCTTATGTCAAAGAATTCGGACGCAGTCGAAAGTGAGGCCAGGCATTCCTGACCAGTTTCGAATGCCCCGCCACTCACTCGAGTGCCCTAATTGCCGCTTGACTGTCGGAGTACATATTTATTTTTCGGCAACCGGAATTTGAGACTGATGGGGAGCTCCTCGCAAGCAACTCCTTCACCAACCTTTCCTTCTAACTTCGATCTATCCATGAACAAGTTCATCAGGCCCTGTCTCCAAGTGTAGCCCCCCGTCCACTCTGCCCTTGATGGAATATGGGTGGCCTTTACATCCATTGAAAACAACCGTTTGGTGCGGCCTATGGGCTGGAGGAATCATTGGCCCATATTTCTTCAATGGCGAGGCTGGCGCTAATGTAATAGTGAATGGCGGACGCTATCGCGCTACGATAAACGACTTTTTGATGCCGGAAATTGAAGCCTGTGATCTCCAAAACATTTTGTTCCAACAAGTCGGCGATACTTTCCATGCAGCCCATGAAACAATGGACTTACTGCGTCGTCGTTTCGGTGACCAATTCATCTCTTATCTCGGACCAGAGGATTGGCCACCAAGTTCGTGTGATATCACACCTTTGGACTTTTATTTGTAGGGGTATGTAAAGTCGAAATGCTTTGTAGATAAACCAGCTTCGACTGAGGCATTGGACGCAAACATTACTAAAGTTGTTCAGGAGATACCGACAGATGACCTCCAGTCAGTCATTTAAATTCGAATTACGGCGCAGTTGTGGCTAACATTTGAATGGGGTTATCCTTTGAAAATAAGTGTCATGAATGGTTCTACACCAAATAATAAAGGCCCAATCAATTTGTATTTTCGTTGTTTTATTTCAATTTAAATTCTGCTGCCTTTGAACTGATCACCCTTTTGAAGAAGGCAGTTTGTGGAAAGCACAATCGTTAGTGCGAACGACAAATATTGTAGACAAGAATAACAAATTTCAAATCGTTTGAAGGTAGTGAATCGCATGACAGGTCAAAAAGGTTTTGTTAGATATTGCCGCAGTTACTAGATAATCGTATTTGTTAGCTCTTGAGAAAACTATCAACTCCAATCCATTGGTGTGAAAATTTTACGTCAAAATGTGGATATCGTGCGCAGCAGAAATTCAGCCTCTGAATTACTTGAGTTGCACAAACAAAAAAGCAATTGAAATAGTTTTTTACTAACTATGTTGGTTTTCGTTTCCTCATTGAATTAAAAAATTTAGTTGGAGATATCTCTAAATGTTTTTTATAGCTACTTTTCCAATACTCAAACAAATCACGCCAAAGCAACATTATTGAACGATTACTACAATTTTATCTATGCGCTTTGAATTCGAAAAAATTAGATTTACATATTTAAGAGACTTTAATGCCAAAGCGACATGAAACTTGATGCATTTTCGCAATAATTTGTGCGGCCTCATTAAATAGCAAATCGCTAGCCGCCTCCGCCGCCGTCGCCCCGACAAATAACGCCCATTCAGATACAACTGTGGAAAAAGTAGTCAAAGGCATTAGGAGGATGAGGTGGAGGAAGTAGAAGAAGAAGAGGCGAAACTAATAATTGTTGCAACACAGCATTAATTGTTTCAAGTAGCCAGAGTTGAAGGCAACTAAAAAGGTATTTAATAATAATTTTGCATTTCAACAGCAACTAAGCACAAATTTTAATTGCTTGGCCACATATTTGCATTTTTGGTGCAAAAATTGTTTTAATAATTTAATATTATTCTTAATAAGCGTCTAACATGCAAATCGACAGTTTGGTTGAATGAAGTTGCTTGATTGATGGGCTCGGTGATGAGCGGCTAGCGCAATGCGTGGAGCGAGCGAGCATTCCGAGTGCTTTGGAAGTGTGATGAGAGTGGTGCGGTGTGGTAAGGCCAAATTAGTTGAGATTATTAACGAGCTGGTACAAAGTGAATTAAATATATGCTTAAGTTAGATTTAGATGTACTTTTTTACTATTTTTTTTATATTTTTTTTTATATTTTCTAAGGTAGTTTCCCGCATTAATTGAGCAGGCCACAAATGTGAATGCGATCTCTTTATATAGAAAAGTGTATGTTTGTATATGTGCATATTATATATTATAAAATTATACGCATTCATTATTTCCATCAGCCAACAACAATAACACCTACGACTTGTTGAGCTGCTCATACACGTATTTGTCTGTGTGTATGTACGTCTACAATGCATGTAAATTTGTATAAAGCTAAGCACGTAAGTGTGTGTGTGTCAGTATGCATAGAGTGATGGGTGTTTGTATATAAGCATAGATGTATGTATGTATATATGTATGTATATATGTAGGTATGTATGTATGTATATATGTATGTACGTACCTCCGCTTGGCGCATTGTGTGCTCACTTGGCATTTGCGTTATTTTGCGATATTAAATTAAAGAAGAAAAAGTTTCGCGCGTAATATGCAAAATAGTTTTTCCACCAACCACAGCGATTTAAACCAACTCTTTACCCTCAAACTTTGGCAATATTACAGCCATCGCTTTGGCGTTTGTTGCAATCAGCCACGAGTGTTGTGTTATTACTTTCATTTTTTTTTTTGTTTTTGTTTGTGTAGCGTTTATTGTTTTTGTTTTTGCCGCACAATTTTCCTATCATGTCAAAAAGACATTTCAATTCAATTAAAGTTTTGAAGGAGTGTTGCGCATGTTTTGTTCGCTCGACTCTTTCATTACAATTTTTTCCACTATTGGAATTTATTTAGTTTTTTCTACTGTTGTTGCAACACTACAAACATAAATGTGTATTTACATATAAAAGGGTCTGGCAGGCTCGAGTACTACTTTAGAAGTATGAGGTGTATTCAAAAAATAAGGTAAATTTTCATTTTTCTCAAACAATATTCATTTATCAACAATTTCTATTTAACCTCCTTCAAAGTAGCTCCCCTCAGATATAATACACTTGCGCCAGCGTTTTTTTTCTTTTTCAATCCTCGAAGCAGTTCTGATATGCACTTTTTTGCTCAGCGATTCTTTTTATTTCTCCTTAATGGTCGCACAACGCCGTCCTTTCATGGGTCTCTTCAATCTTGCGAACGGGGCCAAATCTGGTGAATACGGTGGCTGAGGCATGCTTTGTTTTTTTTTTTTGGTGGGTGAGGTAGGGTTCAAACAGCCTTACAGCGCACTTACAGCGTCGTCTACTGCGTCGTGTGGTTTGGCCACTAAAACGATCCCTCCTCTCCTTCTGGGGAGACGCCGTTCCCGGAACTGCTTTCTATATTACTTCGGGAGGGCCCAGAACGGCATCCATAAAAGACCAATTCTATTCACCCACGTCTGGGTCCACCATATTTGTAGTCAGAAAATTGCTGCGCCTGAGACAGTGCGGTAGGCTGAGAAAACTTTGAGTGCCGCTGTTCGTTGCACAACCTCCAGTGCTTTGCGCTTGGCTTTGCAGTTTAGCGCAATTCCCCATACTTCGCTGCCGTACAGGAGAATTGAGCTTGTGGCCGCCATAATTAGCTTTCTTTTGCTCTGTGTTGGCCCACCGATGTTTGCCATTGATCTACTTAGCATACCCGTGACCTTTGCTGCTTTGGTAGTCGCATGCCGTATCTGGGCCCAGAAAGTAAGCCTGCAGTCAAGTTTAATACCTAAGTATTTTACTACTTTTTGGGTCACTAAAGACGTGTCGCCTATTTGCATGCTGACCTCGTGTGGCATGTGACCTCGTGTCATAAGGATGACTTCGGTTTTATGTTTGGCGAGTTCCAGGCCGTGGTCCTCAAGCCATATTTGCGTCCTTATCATGACTTGGTTCAGCTTCCTTCTAGCGTCCTCAGTGCCCCGAGCTGGTATGACCGCCATTATATCGTCCACGTATCCCACTAGATATGTATCCTCTGGCATTTCTATGCTCAATATCTCATCTGAGGCATGATAATCTCTCACGAGCAAAGATGAGTGAGCAGATGCATTATCATAATGCAAAATGCCATGCTTTTTTCCACAATTCCGATCGTTTTTTCGTATTGCTTCACGCAAACGGCGTATAACTTCAAGGTAATACTCCTTATTTACCGTACGACTTTGAAGTAAGGGCACCTGATGCACTACGCCATAGTAATCAAAGAAAATAGTGAGGAAAACCTTGACATTTGATCGAACTTGGCGTACTTTTTTTTTGGTTTGGTTCTGCTGGTCTCTTCCATTGGGACGATTGGGCTTTGGTTTCGATCTCATACCATATACCGATGATTTGTTACCAATTAGGACCCTTTTAAGCAAATCTGGATCATCGTCGACGTTATTGAACAATTCCTGAGCGATACTCATGCGACGTTGGTGTTGGTCAAAGTTCAGCAATTTCGAAACGAACTTCTCGTCTAGAGCGAGCGTCGTCATTCACATCTTCTCGACCTTCCGCGAAAAGCTTGTACCACTTGTATACATTTTTTTGACTCAAAGTACTCTCACCACAGTCAACATTTCAAGTGTTTTTTAGCACTTTATTCCATTTTTTACATACAATTTTATGCAACTTCTGTGATCCGTTTGTTTCGATATCAGAAAATAGACAAACACGCAAAACACTTGTCTTATTTATGCCTCTCACAATCAAACTAAATCTGCTATATTGCTGAACCCCTGAACATATCTTCGAGACGAGTGTACCAACATAAAAAAAAAATAATAATCGAAATTCGAATGTACGTAGCCCACGAAATTTGAAAATTCACCTTATTTTTTTAACACACCCCGTATATTATTTTGACAGCTCTATTGGCCGATGTTAATTAGAATTTTTCTATAATTAATTTCTTTATTTAAATGAGTTTGATTTGGCTCGAGAATTTAATAAAAATAATAAATTAAAAATCAACTACAAAAGTGCTGGAACTGTGGAACTACAGTATTGTGGAAATAATTTTCTCACACGAAGCTCATTCATATTCGAACGGTTGCGTAGATAAACAAAATTGCTGAATTTGTGCATTGGGTGAAGCCTTTAGGTCCCTTTTTTCTCTTCTACACACAGAGGAGGTTGCACTATCTTTTGCCGTTCTATGCCGTTAATGTGCCGAATTATCTCATCCTTTAGCTCTTGAATTGTTGCTGGCTTATCGATGTACAGCTTTTCTTTCAAATAACCCCAAAGAAAAAAGTCCAACGGTGTCAAATCACATGATCTTGGCGGCTAATTGACATCGCCGCGATGTGAGACTATTCGGCCATCAAATTTATCGCGCAAAAGAGCCATTGTTTCGTTAGCTGTGTGACAAGTGGCACCATGCTGTTGAAACCACATATCGTCCACATTCATATCTTCCAATTCGGGCCATAAAAAGTTCGTTATCATCTCACGATAGCGAACACTATTCACAGTAACTGCCTGACCGGCCTCATTTAGGAAAAATTACGGCCCAATGATGCCGCCGACCCATAAACCGCACCAAACAGTCACTCTTTGTGGGTGCATTGGTTTTTCGGCAATCACTCTTCGATTATCATTCGCCCAAATGCTGCAAATCTGCTTATTGACGATGATTTTTTTCGAAAATTGGTCATTCACTGTTGCCATTTCCTGCCACCATTCTGATCATTGAGGACGCTTGAAATGGTCAAGAGGCTTTAGTTCTTCAGTCATAATGTTCATCAACGACGAGCGTGAGAGGTGCAATTGTTGGGCACGACGACCAGTTGAGGTGGACGGCTCTTCAACCACACTATCGCGAACAACAGCAATATTTTCTGCAGTACGAGCTGTACGAGCATACACTGGTGTTTTCATATCTCCTACAAACCCGGTTTGCTCAAACGTTTGCACAATTTTTCCGATTGTACGCACATTTGGACGATTAAATTGAACGAAAAAATCACGAAGTGCGCGATATGCATTTTGATTTGAACGGCCGTTTTCATAATAAGCCTGAATAACTTTAACGCGTTGCTCGATTATGTGTCTTTCCATGGTTCAAATTGAGTTAGTCTGAAATTGAAAAATGTTAAATAAAATGCAGAGAAAAGCCTGACATTTAGGTATGGTTCACATTCAACATCAGCCCTTAAAATTTAACTATGTATGACTATGTTTGTGTAACAATAAACAGGCAATGAAGTTCTTTCAATATTTACGTTTGATTTGTATCTAAAAATAAACTCTGTATTGAACGGTCCTGCATTTTCCTGCATACATTTGTGTGCTGGGGTAACGCTAATATTTTTTAAAAATAAATTTCAGTTATTAAAAGTTAGAACAAATTCACTGATGTGGTATTAAGGGAGAAGTGAACCCAGGGAGTGGTTTTAAAAAATACTTACAATTTTTATTTTTTGTTGCTTAATATGCAAGTCATTTCACCACTGCGTAATTTTGATGCTCTAAACGGGTTACATAACTTCTTTCCGAAAACATTCACATACTCCGCAGCAACGCCTTGTTGATAAACCAAAACCGCCTTGTAATGAACTGTTTTTGTGGGTATTGCTGAAACCATTTATCGAATGCTCCTTTAAGGAGGGCGCTCCCTATTCCTCTTCCTTAGACTTTGACTTTTCCTACTATAAGTCTACATTTATGAAATTACTTAAAATACTCTTGTCATAAGGGCTTTGTTTGTATCTATCTATCTTATAGTCTGTAGGCATCTCGTTTGTTGATTAATAAATAAATAAATAAATAAGTAAATAATCAACATAACTGCATTTTCAGAATATTTCTTCAGCAAGACGACATGCTTCCATTAGGGGTCACATTGCTAGCTCATATACATTTTGAGTGCATCAACTAGACGGTAGGCACGAGAGAAAAGGATTAGAAATGTTGATCCAAAAATGTCACCGGTTTACAGAAAGTATGAAATTCCCTTTATTTGGGAACATATATTCTGGATGTTGAAAGCAGGGAGTACAAAAAGAAGGGCTAACCAATTCCTTGAATCCCTCAAGAACCAATTAGGGTTTGTTAGGAGATTTTGAGAGCGAGAGCTACTGATAGCTGAAACTTAAGCTTGCTTCATTCAAAACTATCATTTGAGTGTACTCAGTCACACACCCAACTACACATTTGACTAAAACAACCAAGATTTTTACCAATGAACAAAGAAGGCAAACATTAAAATGGTGCTTAAACAGAGAAATCCACGCGATGAAGTAAAATCTTATCTTCCTATCAGCCTTCTACCAGTTCCGTCAAAAGTTTTTGGAAACATTTTCTTTAAACGTTTAATAGTTATTATTGAACGCAAACAAATAATCCGAAAACATGAGTTCGGCTTTAGGAAAGAGCATTCGACAAATGAGCAGGTCCACAGACTCGTCGAAAAAATACAAACAGAGCTCGATCATCAACAAGCAGCAGCAGCAGTTTTGCTGGACATATCACAAACTATCGAGACAAAGGTCTAATCTTTAAAATGAAAAAAAAAATACCTCAATTTCTATTAAAATGAAGCTGAGGTCACACAAGGCAGCATTTTGGTACAATCTCGCACCTATTTTTACGCACAATCTGTCAACCATAAATGACGACTATTATGACGACAGCAGCAGGTCCCATAGAATACTCTTCAAATCGGCACGAATAAAATCTCCAAATAACTCCAGAACTGGCGCTTGAAAGCGTACACCCTTTTTGGGTGTTTGGCCGAGCTCCTCTCCCATTCGTGACGTGCGTCTTCCACAGATGGAGGGACCTACAGTTCCAAGCCGACTCCGAAATGCAGATATTTTTTATGAGGAGTTTTTCATGGCAGAAATGCACTCAGAGGTTTGCCATTGCCTGCCGAGGGGCGACCGCTATTAGAAAAAACTTTTTCTTTTCCTTTTCACATGTAACCATTACCACAAGGAAAACCACCTGGCTGTTTAACCGTAAATCCCCCTCTCAATAGACAACAAGCTTATCCTTTACAAAGCTGTGCTCAAAGTCCAGACTGGACTTATGGAGTCCTACTTTTAGGCACAGCATCAAATTCAAATTTAGCAATTCTGCAACATTTCTAGACCATGACCCTGATAAAGACTCCGTGGCACGTGACGAATGTCCATATTCATCGGGGTTTAAAAATTCCTTTAATAAAATAGGAAATAAAAAATGTAACCAACCTATACCGAGATCGTCTTTAATCACACCCAAATGAACTGGCCTCTACAATACAACTGGCCTCACTTATACAACTAAAATTCAAGGTAAAAAAAAATTGTCAAAGAAGAAATCTTTAAAAACGTAAGTAAGTAAGTAAGAAACAAAGTCAAATAAGTATGTTTTTTTACAAACATACACATATGTACATACATATGTATACACATATCTAGAGCATGAAATACAGCAGCCATGGAAATTCCATCTAATCAGTTCCCGTATGTACAGGTATGCATGTTTGTCTATTAGTGAGTAAATCACAAACACGAAGTTCATACTTGAAATCAAGTACCTCACCACCGAATCCGTGTCCATTGTTCATTGTTCACTGTCTATTACCAATTCCATCACATTCATAGATGCACACACACACATACACACATTCAGGAACTTTCAACTTCATTGACCAAATGACTTTGATGTACATCAACACAACATCCAGCCACCAGCTAGACAAAGATTGCAAAGGACAGACACACAGACACACATACACATAGACAAAGTAGAGTCCATCAAACCAGCTGGTCCACTCATTTAGCTATTCATCTATGACTGTGGCGTATGAGCCTATTTGTCTGCGTTGTACGCGCCCCATCTGCCACTTTGTTGTGACGAGCATTTGGATAATCCTGCTGCAGTGAGATTTGTTATGTCCCCTAATTCTCTGCTCCCTGTACGTCAAATGAGCAGCGTATGTATGGTGTTATTTACGCTTGCATGGGCCAATACAAATGCAATTGGCCAATATTGTTGGACGGTGATGGTAATGGTGTGGTGGAGGTAACGTCGCTGGTAAATGGGATGTGCCGGTGTTGGTAGCGCAGCCGCGTGGTCAGCGTGAGTGCCTGCAGTTATTGTTCTAACGCTTCCGCTTTTATGACGCGTTGTTTAGTAGCACAAAATTTCAACTTTTACAACGAGCCTGAGGGATGCATATGCACACATGAATTTTTATTGCAGATTACTTGAACGAGCGTAGGTATATATGTATATAAATATATTGTAATATATGTAAAAGTATATATATGTGCTAAGCTTTAAATTGATGTGTAAATAAAATAGAATACGTAAAATGAAAATGAAAAAAATAAAAAAATAAAACTAAATAAAACAATACAGAAAAAAATTAAATTAAATTAAATCAGATAAACTGAAATGAAACAAATGGCAATAAATGTCAATTTCACTCATCATCAAAATCATATTAAAGCCAGAAATATGAGCTTAAGAAAAGTCTGTATATATGGAGAAAACAGATCAAAATACATTGAAAAATAAATACAAAATGCAAAAACTATTCATTGTGCTTCACATTTTTCACACACAATGAAGATCTCTTCTGGTGAAATTGACAAAGGAAAGGAATATAATATAAAATATGTACAATAAAGTAAACCGAAATAAAAAATAATCTAAATTATAATTAACAAAAATATTATTAAATTAAATTACATTTAACCAAAAAATATAAGACAATAATATAATTTAAAATGATGTAAAATAAAATAATATCCCGCCCTCGTAAAATAAATGTCGCTGCTGATACTATTTGTGTATTCGCTCTAGTTATATACTGGCGATTTGAAGGCGTATATGTCAGGTCTCGATCGCAGTAGTTGACATTCGTTTGAAGCGTAAAGATCCCTTTTTATCGGACGTCAAAAATGTCTGCGTTCGCCCCTAAAAAACAGCATTTGCGGGAAGTCACGCTTCATTATTACCTTTTGAAGAAAAGTGCAGCTGAAGCGTGTCGTATATTGATCAATATTTACGGTACTCAGGCTCCATCAAACATAACTTGTAAAGAGTGGTTTCGACGCTTCCAAAGTGGCAATTTCGGCGTCACTGATAAAGATCGCGAAAGAGCACTGAAAAACTTCGAATTGGATGAAGACGCATATCGAACCCTTGATGATATGTCTAAAGAGTTGGATGTTGACAGATCAACCGTCGGTAAACGTTTGCACGTGCTCGGAATGGTCCAGAAAGCAGTTAACTGGGTGCCACATCAATTGAAGGAAATGAATATCGAGAAACGTTTCGTGACGTGCGAAATGCTTCTTGAACGGCAGAAAAGGAAAGGTTTTCTGAAACGCATCGTCACTGGCGATGAAAACTGGACCTATTATCTTAACCCTAAGCATCGTAAATGTTGGAACCTGCCAGGTGAACCAGGTCCATTGACAGCGAAGTAAAATATTCCTGCTTCAAATTTTATGTTGTGCATCTGGTGGGATCAGAAGGGAGTCATCTATTATGAACTCCTTAGACCATCTGAAACCATCACTGGCGATGGTTACGGACTGCAGCTAATGCGTTTGAATCGAGCTCTCAAAGAAAGCGGCCGGGATGGGACGGTAGACATGACAAACTGATTTTGCTGCATTACAACGCCAGGCCTCACATTGCTAAATCGGTCCAAAAATATTTAGAGGGACTGAGTTGGGAAATCTTGCCCCACCCGCCGTATTCACCAGACATTGCACCTTCGGATTATCATCTATTCCGATCAATGCAGTTAGCCATTATAGAAGGACGGTTCACTTCTTACGAGAGCATCGCAAACTGGCTCAATGAATGGATCAAGTCAGAAGAACTCGAATTCAAATAAACTAAATCAAATTAAATTAAATTAAAAAACTAAAAATTAATTAAATAAATTTGAATAATCTAAAAAAAAATTAAATGCAAAAATTATAAAACCAAGTGGGATTAAATTACAATAAATTAAATTAAATAAAAGAAAATATAATTTAAGCTGAAAGTCTTTGTTGCTAGCGCTGCTATACAGTTATTTGTTTAATAATTTATTATTGTACAAATGTTTAAAAGAAAATAAATAAAAAATAAAAATTAATTAAAGTTACAAAATATAAATTAATGTAAAATAAATTAATAGAAAATGCGACGAAATGAAATAAAAAAATTAACTGAACTCAAATATAATCAAATTAAATAAATAAAAAGTAAAAAATTAATATGAAACAAAAAATAAAATAATATATTAGATAAAATTTAATTTAAAATGTAAGTAAATGAAATAAAAAAAAACATTAAAATAATATAATTTAAAATGATATAAAATAAATAAAATATGTTAATATAAAAAACACAAAATAAAAATTAAAAAGGTAAAAAAAATTAGTAGATATAATCGAAAAAACAACAAAATAAAATGAAATAAAAATAAATAAAGCAAAAAAAAATTTACTTAAATTAAATTACAAATTTAAAAATTAGTAAAAATGAGATAATAGAAAATTCGACGAGAAATAGAAAATAAAAATGAAATAAAATTCATTTAAATTAAATAAGAAAATAAAAAATTTATGAAAGTAATATAAAATAAATTAATATAAAATAACATAAAATAAGACGCCTCCACGTACTTTGCCAGACAAACCTGAATGGCAATAACCGGATCAGAGCTATCAACTCATTTGCAATAATTTGTAATTTCGTATAGTTTTGGCATAGTAAAATGGTCAACAACTGAACTGAACAACTTGGAACGCATGATGCGGACAATACTGACTAAACATAAATGTCATCATCCTAAAAGCTCTGTGTTAAGATTTGCACTGCCTAGAAAAGAAGGAGGTATAGGTGCAATTGGTGTGGGAGCACTGGACGACAAGCTGATACTGAAACCTAGAAATTACTTCTATGGAAAGGCCGGAAACTCTGCACTTCACCATGCCGTCAGTGCAGCTGATGGCAAATTTACACCTCTCAGAATGATGTATGAGTTTAACAGCAGGAATACTACAACAAAAATGAACAAAGTTGAGTAATGGTCACGAATGCCCATACAACGCGAAACTGTCGCACTTATGGCTAATCAATAAAGGAGTTTTCGCAGAAACAGACCGATGTTGCGAAAATTATACACCTACGACTTGCTCAAATATACGATTTTCAACGTGAGCAGGCACTCTATTACAGATATGTTCCAGAACCAGTGCTTGAGGATAAGGACACGCTTCTCTATTATGACAGAACAATCCTTGCGTATGCCACAAGAACTCATAATAGACCTGACATATTTGTTGTAAATAAAAATGACAACACTGTGTTTGTCATAGGCACTGACATCCCATTCAACAAAAATATTCATAAAATGTACACAGAGGAAATTAGCAAATACTCCGAACTGGGGATTGGCATCAAGCGGCAGTGGAAACTCAGAGAGGTCTTTATATTGTCACTGATCATATCGGCCCACGGACTCGTTTACGTAAATCTGACGGAAAACCTCAAGAAGCTCAAATTGGAGAAGCATCTGCTCTATGACCTTCAAAAAGCGGCTCTGCTGAATTCTTGCCACATCATAAGAAATTTCCTTCAGTAAATTAGTAATAGTAGTAGTAAAATTTATTGTTACAATATTCTTGTACCTATTAGTTCTATTTTAATTTAGAGTACGACAGGTAAAAACTTATTAAAACAGTGTAAACATCTGACTTGCAGCTAAGCTGCCGGCAAGTTGTGTAAGTGCCTCCCAAAGAATGGGATGTTTGAACAAAAGAAAACATAAAATAAAATTTAAAAAAGTAAAATAAATTAATATAAATCAAAATAAAATGCAATGAAATAAAAAACGAAATAAAGTAGAATAAAATTAAATGAATTGCAGTTAAATAGATAAAATGTGAAAGAATAACATAAAAAATGTACAGCATTAAAATAAATTAATATAAAATAAAATGAAATAAAAAGCAATCAAAACAAGACTCAACAAAAATAACTTAAAACAGCGAATCAGTACGAAATGCTGTCCGTTCCATCTGATAAGCATTCCACAAATTAATAGCATTAAAATGTATTTCGTCATGGACTCCGCCCACTTTTAGGTTAACCAAAACGCTGCCAAAGAGTCAGTCATTCCTTTGGCTAACTACAAAACTTCGCATCCAACTGTTCGCCAACAAAATGGTTCAATTAAAATTTTGCGTACGTGACAAGAATTTTCGAGTGCAAAAGTTTATTTCTTTCTTAGACATAAAAAAGAATAAAATATAAATTTGAAGGCGTTGACGAACATGCACCATCAGGCGAACCGATCTGGCAATCTGATAAGTGAAAACCTACTCACATAAATAGGTACGAGGTGTCTGTACATAAGTAAGTATAAATGTGATGGATTATAGCGTCTAAGCGGACGGATAGGTCGCTGTGTACCAGATACAAATGTTTTCCGCCAATCGACCCGAAATTTCAAAGTAAAGGAAACGTTTGATTGAAGATCAATCAAAAGTTACTTTTGGTGTGGCTAATAAAATAAGTTTGAAAATGTCTGAAAAGTTGTATGGACGGGCGAAATTGTAACTTTTATTGCTTGGTGTTTTTATTTTTTATTTTATTCTTTTTTTTTTATTATAATTACTATCCTTTTTTTTTTTGAATAAAAAATATACACAAATTCAATATGTGTATGCCTTCGGTACGGAAACCCAAGCCTATTGTGCCTCTATATTTGAAAGTTTCTGCAAAGGGATTGTGAACCGCCTGATGCTGACGATGCTGTCAAGCAGCTGCTCTATAACAAACCTTCACTCATTTTGTCATTTTGTCATTTCGGATTCAAAGTTTTGAAAAGTGAGCTAACCCAAAATAGGCGATATAATATTAAAAATATGCAAACTAAAAATTACTAAAAATAAATGACGCCATAGCTGAGACTACTTTTACAGCATAGCCAGCCTAGGTGATGGAGCGCTTGAATGAAGAAAGAAGAGCCTAAATACACCAAAAACCTTTCACCAAAAGCCTTCTCTTGAAACCAACTCATCTAATATACCTCTTCAGCTTTAACTACTGCGAATATCAGCGCATTTTGGTGCTCAGGGTAACGAACTAACAACCGGCACATTGTTGACCTCCATCCACTATGAATAGAGCCAAAAGTAAAATTAATGCTCTCCGTTGAAAAATAAATAGTTTTTCCACTGTAAATATAACTTTTTAGGGCAAAAGAGCAATGCGGTTACACAGAAAGAAACAAGATTTTATTTTGCAACGATTCAATATTTTCAGTTAGCAAAATTGCGCTTCTAAAACCTGAAATGCATATATTTTTGTTTGATGCACATATTTTAATATTTAATTTAGTTTTGTAATTAATTTAAATTTTCAATGACAAAAATGATGACAAAATGACATGTAAATATTTAGGTCTTTTTAAATACCTTTCGAGAAGAAAATTGTTTCGTTATATTTTTTAAAATTATTTTTGTGTTGATTTCCATGATTTTTTACCTACATATTTTCAATTTTTAAAAATTACTTTTTTGAATTAAAATTAATTTTTTTAATAGAAACTTCCTTTTTTGAAGAAAGAAATTAATTATTTGAATAAAAAAATCCGTTTTAGAAAAAAAAAAATACTTTTTTGAGTAAAAAATAACATTTTTTAATAAAAAAATATTTTTTTATTAAAAAAAAAGGAATAGTAAAAAATAGTGGTTACTAAAGTAATTTTTTATTAAATAAAACAAAATGTTGAAAAAAATATTTTTATTATTTAATATTTTATTGTATTTACAAAAATATTTGTTTATTAAAGGAAAAGAAACTTTTTAAATAAAAACAAATATTTTTATTATTCAATTTTTTATTTATTTTTTTATTAAAGAAAAGTAATAGGAACTTTTAAGTAAAAACAAATATTTTTGTTATTTTATTTTTTATTAAAAAAAACATTTTTTATAAAAAAAAAATCAATATTAATAGTATCAATTTTTTATTTAAAAAAATATCTTCTTATTAAAAACGAGTTACTATTACTATTATAAATTTTTTTTAATATTTTTTATTACTTTTAAATAAAAAACTGAAAAATAAAAATATGTTTTTTTATTTAATGCAAAAATTTCTTTCTTAGCAATTAATTTTTTTTTTATAAAAAATATAGGTGGCACTATGTAGTATTACGCCAAACCATCATAAACCAAAGCTTGTTCAAAGTATAAAAATATTAAAATCGGCCAATTAGTTTCTCGAAGAAATACTCAACGTTTTTATATACAGACTTCTCGTATATGTTATATACACTTATGCTTACATAATTAAGCCACTTTACCTTTTTACAGTGTATGTATGTATGTATATATATAATTGGCGCTTACACGCCTTTTGGGTATTTGGCCGAGCTCCTCCTCCAATTTATGGTGTGCGCCTTGATGTTTTTCCACAAATGGAGAGATCTACAGGCTTAAGGCTTCTCCAAACTCCAAATGATTTTTTATTAAGAGCGGATTCAAACCTACTTTCTCTCCGAATTCCAAATGGTAGTCACGCATCAACCCATTTTACTACGGCGGCAGCCATTTTTTTTAATTTTTTAAAATATTCTAAATATTTTTCATGGAAACATTTGTTTTTCGAATTTTTTTATAAAAATATAATTTATTTTATACCAAAATCCTGAAAAATGAAAGTTCCAAAATTTATATTGTACAAAATTTAACAATTGCCAAAACACTACCTTGAAAATTGTCAACTTTTTAAGCAGAACCTTGAGAAAACTTCTGGGTATGCAGTTTTATAAGCTGTTGAATTTTAATGCAATGCAGTTTGAAGTGTGTGAAAAATCGGAAGTGGTTGTTTTTTAAACCTTTTTTTGGACTTGCATAAGATTTTTCAAATTTTGCGGGTAACGTTCATTTGATTTTCGAAAGCGCTTTTAGATCAAAGGTGACTCGAAGATTGGAAAAAGCTTTGCCACAAGTGGGTTATTATGAAGGGGAATATGTGAAAGCCGACAAAATTTGTATAGATAGTATTGATGAATAAATAAATATTTTAGAGAAAAATAAAAAATTGCCTTTTTTGAACACATCTCTTATGTGGAAATGTTTAAGCCCTGAATTACACTTTAATAAATTTTGACGTTTTAGCCAAGTAACTTATCTACTATACTAAGCGCCCTAAAGTTATTTCTTTGCCTAAAAATATTCTTGCTCTGGAATGACCTCAACAAAATTTTGATTATTGCTTCCATGACTACAGTTTATAATGACTCCACAGCTATTGCAGGTTTGAGAGTTATGATAGTTGCAGGGTTGAGAGATATGAGTCTTGATATATTTCTGCAAATGGAGCCATCTACAGTCTTAAGCCGACTCCAAATGGCAGATGGGTTTTTTACGAGGAGCTCTTTCGTGGCAGAAATATTATTATTATTATTACTAGGTTGATGCGCACTGCGACCAAAAGAGATCTTTTGTGGAAAGTCTGCTGAGATACCTTATATTTTAAAGCTTTTTAAAAATTGTATCACATTCTGGGGTTCATTGTGAAGTCAGCCTTTTTCCGCCTAGTGCAGAACATTTACAAATAATCTTTTCTGAATTTTTAGTATCCTTTTCATAGAATTGACAGATGATGGTCTCAGAGATACCAATTTTATTTTAAGTGGTATCTCAGACTATACCGACATGTAAAGTAACCAATTAAAAGTCTTAAGTCTGCTCTGTTGAGCAAAAGTAGCTTATCAGAAATTCCTCTGTCCGGGGTTAGGAATTGTTTCACTTTTCGCTGATCGATAGAAATTCGAATTCAACGAATTTCTTCACCTCCTGAGAAGTTCACTAATGTGGCCCTTTGCAAATCTACGGAAGGAATCTGGATCATTAGAGGCAAGTTTGCTCCTTTTTTTGATAGATGGTCCGGTTCTACATATTCTAATATCCTTCGTGTCCAGGAACCCAACCATATTATACTCTGTTGAAGTTCCCTTACATCCTGAGAAGGTTCAGGAAGTTATATTCCAATTATGAGGTAGGACTTTCAAAGCCGCTTAGGTTAGTTTAGGTTAGGTTTGGCAGCCGCATCGCACATAGAGACAACGATGCCACTTAGACCACGAAATGGGTCCGTTGTGAGCGGCGGGGGCTGGGCTACATTTCCCTCTCCATATTGAACCATCCTGAGCTTTTGACAAAGCGTAAAAGGTTGTTGATACCTAAAGTGTATAGATTATCTATATTCGTTAACGAAGTGGGATTTTAAAAATCGGTTCCTGCTTCTGGCTAGAGCTGGGCATGTGCAAAAAATGTGTTGAATTGTTTCCAACTCCTCCTTATTTCTGCAGCTACGACAGAAATCACGCGTGTGTAATCTCATTGCATGATTTCCTATGAGACAATGTCCTGTGAGGGCCTCTACTAAGGCAAAGCCGCCTAACTATTTGAAAGTATAAGTAGGTATATCTCAATGTTATGTATTTCTGCCTGGAAGATTGTTGGGTATGTGGCAGAAATTTGTTACACTCGAGGAAGTTTGCCATTGCCCGTCAAAAGATCGCCGATTTTAGGAAACATTTTTGTTTCATGTTCGGGATTTTGAATCCGGACATTACCTCTAGTGTTAATCGCGCACCAACTCCATTCGACTACGGCGGCAGAAGATTTTATTATAATGATTTGTTCTTCATTAACTCTTTCCTTGTACGTATTTGAAAAAATTTAGATTGTTATAATAAATACAGGAGGTCCAGAAAGATCCAGCAATCTGAAACAAGAGTTCTGATCAAACTTGAATGAAGTTTATTGTATGAAGTTCGTACAGGAATCTTTTATAATATGATCAGGAAAGCTTCTCTAATTCGAAATTTGTTGCGTTTATACAAATGAAAATATGTTGCTGTATGTGTGTGTATAGCAAAGTATTTTCATTGCAACAAAAAAAAATATACTGAATAAAAATATTTTATTATCCCCTACAGCTTTTCGGCTTGAAGTATTCGTTTTCTTTCACACAAACAAAACTTTCCTAAACTTATTCATACTTGCATGTAAAAACTACCTTTTGTGGACCTGCATGTGTGTATGTGCGTACATATGTGTATGTTTAGTACACTAAGAACTGATTTAAATGCAACGGTAATGTAAAAACAATTCAAAATTTTCAATCATCCATTAAATTTTTTGTTTTAATTTGCCTCTCTGTCCTTTACAGCAACTGGATGTGAGGCATTTGGACTCACCGAAATATCAGGAAAAAAGGCCCTAAGGCACTTTCGGACTCAGCAAATGATGAATTATGATTGATCTGCCAACTAATTACACAACAAACAATAAAATGAAAGACAGTGGCAAAAACTACATATGAAAATCGACACAAAAACACACAAATATACAAAGTAGCTAAATGGCAGAATATTTGCGGCTGTGAAAATAATATTCAAATGCATTAAATGGCGTAAAAAAACTTATTTCAGAAACTATGGGCGCATATTCATACGCAATATTCAGCCAGCCAGGTTCAGCCAGCCGTGCTCGGTGGTGATTGTTGCGGCTTGTACTTGAACGCGTGCGCTGTGACAATGTGACGAAAGGACACATCAGTGCATTATTATCGGCTTGTAACATCAGCAACGCATACAGACAGTGAATCACACACACACACACATGCATACACATACACACTATGTATACTCATATGCAAAGGGCCTTTGCGAATATTCTTTTAAATATTTTTTCTGTAAATCATTTTTTGTTTTTGCTTTTGTATTGCCAGCTGAAGAATGCATTTGTATTTGCTTCATTTGCAAACAACAGCTGAAGTGCGCTTCTCATTGAGTTCAGCTTCTCATAATCTGCCTAATCCTGCAACCGTTGCAATGACCAACAATTTTTTTGGTACCACTGCCAGTGATTGAACTGTCAGCAAATGACTTTAGCGCCAGTTTTGTGGCGTAATGCTTTTGTGCGACGAAATTATATTACAAATTGTTTGGTGAAAGTATTGACGAAATGCAAAACAATGACAAGCCATTTGATGGATGTACTGCTAGCGTCACTTTTGCTTTCCCTTCTTTTTGGAATAGAACTTGACAGAACTGTAACCAAATTTAGGACTGATTGAAATAAGTGAAGCAAATAAGGCACTTGTTTTGTTAGAAATGGTTAAGTGAATAAACTTTGCTTGAAGTTATACTTTGTGAACACCTAAAACGCCCAATTGGGAGATTGTTCAACTGTTCAGACCATTAGTTTAACAAAATCCGTCATAAATCCATGTTCTACAAATATGATAATACGATTTACAAACTTTTTTTCGAAGATTTCTGAACAAAAAGCAAAAATTTGACTCCAGATCGATATGACGTAAATGTTGTGCTTCTGGTAATTTCCATTTGAAAAACTTATTACATACATTACAAAAATACAAAAATTATTTCGAAGTTGTACGATTTGCGGAGCATACTTCAGATTTCAGTTCTCTAGAGGCAGCTGAAATGAAAAAATGATCTTACAAACATGTGCCCAGGTAAGGGATCATGCAGCCAGATGCAACATTCCTTTCAATCTCATCTGCAGAAGCTGCCAGACGAAGGGGTGAAAGAAATCCTTTCCCACTATGTATGTGAATGTCTTGGTCGAGATAAAGCAGGACTTCGCTCTTTCGGTAAGCCTTTATAGCAGCAAATTACTAAAATCTTTGCTGCTATATTTGGATTTCACGAAATGGATCTGACTGAAAAACAAAAAACAAACAACAGACATCACACGAGAACAGTGTCAGTAAAACAGGTCGCTAATTAGGATTATTTCAATAGAAATACTCAACCACTTCAACAACAACATGATCCCATCTTTATTGTCAGTAAGTCAGAGTGTACCGCTAAGTCTCTCTAACACAATGCCTTCACAACGTCTAACGAAATCAGCCGTAAAAGTGTGAAAGCGGAAATGATTATTGACACTTTAACGAAAAACTGATTAGCCGAGATTTAGTGGCAGAGATTTAAATATTATGCATCACTGATATATCAGTTTATGCGGCCTAGTTAATTTCTGTGGATACTATCGTCACTACGGACAATTTCCATAAATTGTTTTTTTCCCTAAAACGCCCAGTCGCCCCTCGGTAGCGTGCAACCTTCTACTCTACGAGTGAATTTATTAAAAAAGCATGCAATTAAGAAATGGCATAGAAAAATAGTTAGTTCAATAAAGAGGCAGATTCCCCATCTTGATGCCAGATACGTACGTCTACACTAGTCACTGACTGGTAAAAAATGGATGAGCGAAGTGGATGTGAGAAGATATATCTAGACCCCTGTCAATCTTTTCATCCAAATGCAAATAATAGCAAATGCATGTTTCAATCCGAAGTGCTAGCAAGGTCAACCTGTGCCAGCATCTGCAGGGCGTCCAGTGGCAGAATTAGGCATTAAAAAAGTATTACTAATCATAAAAGTATAGTCCTGTATCTATATGTTAACCATAACCCCATGTCGTTCCATTCAACACTTCCTTAAACAATCCCATGGCGATGGGCCGTTCGCGTCTGGCGCGACAGAACAAAAAATTAGAAAAAATTCATAAGGTATCTTCTAAGCTTTAACTAAACATATCCGAAGAGATTTTTTCAAAATTTTTTATTCTAATAATTTTTTATCATAAACAAATGATATGAAACATACACCACGCAGTAGTTTCATGAAAAATTCATGATTTTTCAAAGAATTGGCCGGACACGAGCGACCCATCGACATGGAATCGCTCGTACGCTCAGAGGTTCGGCATAAACTTTAAATTTAAAACTTATAACTGCTGGATAGGTAAAATGAGAGCGAATTATGTAAGTATTAGGGAATAACACGAGGTCTCAGATAGGCGAAGTTTTAATGACTTGATTATTCGTTTATTGGGAAGGTATTTAAGTTAATAGGTAGGACCGAAAATAGGCTGCTTATTGGTTACCTAATCGATCACATAATTTCGAGTTTTCACGTGTACCAGTTATTTCTATTTACTTGTTCTGATGACGATAGGACGTCCGAGTATGTTTTCTATAAATGTGCAGCCTCAGGTAGACAAAGATTTTACGTACAGATATTTTTCAAATCTTGTAGAGTGGACTATAAATCGGTGGGGTAGTTTACCAAGGACCTTTTTATTGACATTAGAGCGTCGAAAAATGCAATCGCCCAGTCGGAGCTACAACTGCATCACTTTTTATATATTTACATATATTATCACCATTTGCTATGGAAGTTTGCCGACAAGCTCCTGCTTCGAACTCACAATGAAGCCGTCCTAATACTATGTACACGGAGGCGGTTATAAACATAGATCGATGAATGCGGGAAATTGTGGAATGAATTCAAATTACTAGCCAAAAACAGGACCAGATAGAAGGGCCTTATAGAGTTCCTTTGCTCCATCATCTTCGTCACAAGAATGACGCCAGGATTGGCATGCTCGGGGAAACAGAAGCCGCGGTCAGCCGACAGGATCTTACCGTGTACGTCGGAGAAGACTTATAGAGGTCCTGTAAGGAGGTAATCAGAGAAAAAAATGCTCCAGTGTGCTCCAAAGGTGTTGATAATGATACACATATGGATATTAGGCAGTTCCCGTAGCCAAGTAGTTTTGTGCGTGACTATCATTCTGTGGGTTCGGTTTTCAAACCCATTGAAATGTTGAAAGATCTAATTATGGAAACATTTTTTTCAGATTGCGATTCGCTCGGTATATAATGGCAACAATCCGAGTGTATACAATATATCTGACAAGAAAAAATGCAGAAAACATCATTTGCCCTTTTCCAGGTGACAAACAACTTCAGGTGCCTACTTTTTTAGGATAACATCAAGACGTGCAGCTCAAATTGAAAGAAAATCTATGCCAAACGTCTAACAAAACCTTTATTACGTTAATTATATATACTTTTATCGGGCGCTTTTTTTTAGCAGCATGTGAACTATCGATGTCGACAACTATGGTTTGACAACTAGGAATGGAAACTGTGTTGGCTGGTAAGTCATCATGAATCGTTTAACGCCAGAACAAAGTCTCCAAATTATGGAAATTAACTTTGAAAAAAAAAGATAATAAACTGTTCGCTAAGTTCTTAGCGCACTAGCGGCATCATTGGTCCTTATTTCTTCCGAAATGAGTAGGAGTTGCCATGCTATCGAGCCATGAGCTGTTGAGACTGAATTTATGTTTCCAAAAATTTATCAGCTAAGCATCGAGACCATCGAGCGCGTTTAACAATCGATTTATTGCAACATTCAAGCCACCATTGACGCCATACGGCTAGTTTTATTAGAAAAAGTAGTCAAGAGTTTGGATGATCGAATGGCCCATGTAACTCGTAGCCGCGGCAGATATTTGTCGGATATTAAACCCAAAAAAATATTCCAAGTGATTATCTATCAGATTATAACAAAAAAACTGCATTCTATCAATACCATTGACTGTGCACTGACTACTCGCCCAAATAAGTTTCAACATTCTAATAGAGTACTTCGCTCTTATAATCCATTTTATGTTGAAATACTCAGATCGAATTATCTTATTTTCACCTCTCTTACAAAGGACTTCAAGAGCTTAACCGGCTTCCTAGAAGTCTTGATCTTCATTTTGCGATGCCAAGGCCTCTGTTTAAGACACTTATTGCGTCTTATTCTATTCAATTTTAGTTCTTAAGTTTTTGTTATTCTACTCCGTAAATCTAGTCAGGTTGTTACCGTTGACTTAAATAAAGAAATAAAGAGCGAAAGAAGAAGAAGTGGCGAGCGTAAGCAGCTTTTTTGGTTGATGAACTTAAGGTCGTGGACCGGTATACCTCGTGCGGGTCACTTCTTGGAAGCAGCTAAAGACCGGAATTATTTTTAAATATAGCTCAAAATGTTTATACTTTTTGTTTTAATAATATACAGCGCACGCTCGATAACGTGAACTAATTCAAACCAAGGCAGTTCACGTTAACAAAAGAGTTCACGTTTTGGAATGCCCAAAAAGACTAAGTAAACATATTTTTTCACATTTAAATTCACACTTTATTCTTGTTTTCGTTACATATTTTCTTGTATCTTCTGTTTTTCTAAAACTTGAAGCACAGCTTTCTCCCTTAACCGTCTTAGCACACTCATATCATTTTGATCGACGTCTTCATGACCAGCCCATATTAACGCCTTGTTGAGAATTTCAACTGCTTCAGTCGGCTTAATTTTCTCCAGTTGCTCTGATACGCTGTCATCATCGGATTCGTCCTCTTGTTGATGATCGTCATCTGCATTGCACTCCTCGATATCTTCGTTCCATTCATGAATGACTGGTAATGTGAATTCAATCTGAAATTTTTAATAAAAAAAAAGTTTTCAATAACCCACATACATATCTTTGAGTATATCTGCGAACTCGAACGAACCTCAGGATTTAAACTACTAAGGAGATCGACGGTGTTGCTCATCAAGGTGCGAAGTTCAGCTTCCCATTTTGGTAACGTTTTCTCCTTTAAAAACGATGTAACCTTAAAAAACACCCAGTTAACCTTAAAAATCGGACAAAACTTAAAAGGAATATTCACCTGTGGAACAAATGACTCATGAAACTATTGCTCGAAAATTGCCGACGTCATCCAAACCGATTTCGAGCTCTTATAGTCGGTGGAACACTGAAAGTTTTTAAAGCAGCGTGGATTCTTCGCCTTTCCAATTACAAAACACTTAAGCTTGTGGGATCCAGTGGCGTTTGAACAGCATAAAAACGTGATTCGCTGCTTCTCGGACTTTACCCCTGGGGTTCTCTTCTCCAAACTTGACGCGTACGTTTTCTCTGGCAAAAGTCTCCAGAATAACCCCGACTCATCAGCATTATATAACTGATTGTTGCACAACTCCAATTCGGCTATTTCAGCTATAAATTTTTCTTTAAACGGATCCACTAGCTGAGGTTGCGAAGACAGTTTTGATATTTTAAGAAGACGAATACCGTACCTCGTCTTGAATCCTTGAAGCCATCCATCACTAGCGAAGAAGTTTGCTTCATTTCCTTTAAATTTTGCATGCAGTGTTTTTGCCTTTTCTTTCAATATTAGAGCACTTACTGGCCAGTTTTTATCTCGCCTGAGGATAAACCAACGATAAAGAGCTCTCTCCATTTTGGGCAACTCTGAAGAACATAGTGTTTTTCTTTTCCAGGTCCACATTACGTGTTGTTTAGGTATTTTAAAATCACTTGCTTTTTCGCTTTAATGTTACAAATTGTTGACTTAGCAATATTATATTTCTTTGCTAAAATCGTGACAGATGAGCCTTTTTTTAAAAAGCCGAGAATTTTAGCCTTTTGTTCTAATGCCAAGTACACGAGTTTTTTAGAACTCTTTTTCACCATAAGACGAAACACTCTTTGCAAAACCAAAACCGCGACTGAAATATTTTACTCCTTACAATTACGAATAAAATACCTATTTTATAATTAGGGGATTCCCCAATTTCAGAAATACTTGAGATCAATGTAAACTACATTCAAATAATTGTAAAGTTTATTGTTCATGTTATAGAGCTTTTTGGGTTTGTTCACATTTTAGAGTAGTCAATGCACAAAAATGTCTGTTCACGTTTTGGAGTGCTCACGCTTTAGAGCGTTCACGTTATCGAGCGTGCGCTGTGTATATATATTATTTTTAGATTATATAATCGCTTATATTCGAATACGAAAAAGCAAGTAAAGAAGAAGATTAAAAAAATTTCCAAATTTTTTGCGATTATTCAAATTGCTGTATCTTAATTAAAAATTGTCGTACTTGAGTTTAAAAACCAGTAATTTGAAACTGATGGAAAACATTTTTTCTAATAGCAGTCGTTCCTAGGCAGGCAATGCCAAACTTCCAAGTGTATTTCTGCCATGAAAAAACTTCTCATAAAAAACCATTTGCCGTTCGGAGTCGGCTTAAAACTGTAGGCCCCTCCATTTGTGGAACCACATCAAGACGCACACCACAAATAGGTGGAGCGACTGGGCCAAATACCCAATAAGGGTGTATGCGTATATTATAAATTTTTTTAATTTTAATTATTAAACATTTTTTTGGCTCCTTTTTTGAGTCCACGCATTTTTATTGCATTTTTTTAGTTTAAGCTAGTGGACCAGTTCCCTTGCTCATGCAGCTTTTTATTTGCTTTTTGTAGACCTCAATACGACACTTCTCACTGAAATATAGGACCTTGAATCCATAAAAATCATTTTGCCTTCGAATAACAGTATCTGATCAATCAATGAACACACTGAAAACAGTAAAGTGGTTTCAAATATTTGAATAAATTTTCTTAACCCTAGATGTCACTTTTTCGTTACCACTGACTTAAGTAAAGAAATAAATGAAATATTTCTGATTTGTGAAGGGTGGTTAAGTTTGAAGGGCCGGTGTTGATTTTAAATAAACTAAAATTTTTTACAAAAATTATTGCCATTTTTCTTTATTATGATAATATTTGTATAGCTCAGTTACGCATAAAACAAAATATCGGCAAAATGGCCGCCGCGTCCTCGGCGGCACACCTCCATTCGATGGTCCAAATTTTCGATGACGCTGAGGCATAATTGAGGTTCTATGCCGTTAATGTGCCGAATTATCTAATCCTTTAGCTCGTGAATTGTTGCTGGCTTATTTTACGTACACCTTTTCTTTCAAATAACCCCAAAGAAAGAAGTCCAACGGAGTCAAATCACATGATCTTGGCGGCCAATTGACATCGCCGCGACGTGAGATTATTCGGCCATCAAATTTCGCGCAAAAAGCCATTGTTTCGTTAGCTGTGTGACAAGTGGCACCATCCTGTTGAAACCACATATCGTCCACATCCATATCTTCCGATTCGGTCCATAAAAAGTTCGTTATCATCTCACGATAGCGAACTCTATTCACAGTAACTGCCTGACCAGCCTCATTTTGGAAAATATACGACCCAATGATGCCGTCGGCCCATAAACCGCACCAAACAGTCACTCTTTGTGGGTGCATTGGATTTTCGGCAATCACTTTTGGATTATCATTCGCCCAAATGCGGCAATTCTGCTTATTGACCAATCCACTGAGGTGAAAACGTGACTCATCACAGAAGATGATTTTCTTCACGAAGTGCGCAATATGCATTTTGATTTGAAGGACCGTTTTCATAATAAGAATGAATAACTTTAACGCGTTGCTCCATTATGTATCTTTCCATGGTTCTAATTGAGTTAATCTTAAATTGAAAATGTCAAATGAAATGCAGAAAAAAACTTGACGTTTAGGTGTGGTTCACATTCAACATCGGCTCTTGAAATTTAACCACCCTTTATTAAATTATCATTTTAAATTTGCAAGCTCTTCAAAAAACACTCGATCTATAGAGAAATTTCATTCAATGAAGTTTCAAATCACATCTTCCACTCCTCCTTCCTTTGCCTGTATTTTAACCAACTATTCTCAGTAACCCTCTTTCACTTGCAATCATCACGTAATTTAACTCTCTTTCGAAATTCTGCTTAATTATAATGTAATCTTGCGGCAGGAACTCCAGCAAAAGCTGTAATATATACTGTTGTGTTAACTGTAGTTTTACGTACAAGTATGTTTCATATGATAGATTTACATAGCAAACTTTTGTCTTAATTACATATATTTGTTTATCCTTTGCCAAGCGTATCCTTTCATAAGTGAAGCGCTCACATGTGCCTGATTATCCTTGTGCATTTAAAAATTACATCTACAAACAAGAATATATACTCGCACACCCATGGGCGCACACATCTCTAATATGCGTGACATTATAAATTACAATTTTCTTCATTTAATTTACACAAAAAGTTTTAAGTTGTAGTTGACAATTAGGCACAAGGGACTTAATTACCGTATGTACGTACGTGTGTGCGTATGTATCAGTATTGAAACCGAGTGTTCTGGTAGTGGGCTATTTTAATTGCATTCCTTCGATATGAGACTGTCGGGGTAAAATACTGCAGTAAATCGAACTAGTTCAGAGCTACTACCGAACTAGCTCCTTAGGGAACGGTACTGGTTCTCGATGCATCCCCACTCAATGCTTTCACGAATTGTCAAATATTACCCTCTGCGTGGTTCCAAACTGGTTTGATTCTATTGTATATGGAATTAAATTCTACAGAGAAAAAGCTATGCAGAGTAAATTAGAAATACCAGAAATGAGACATTTAGAAAGTTTGGTTCGCTAAAGTAATAATGAAAGCCGAAATATCAAAATCCGGCGTGAGGCAAGGTGACTCACTGTCATTAATACTTCATTCAGCAATAAACGAAATAGATCAAGGTGGCACAATATTATTTTAAATCCACACAAATATGCGAATACGCTGACGACATTGTGATTCTTGCGAGAAAAAGAGAGGCTCTTCAGAACGTTTTCATGCGGCTAGTGCAAGCTACAAGACCGGCGGGCCTCAAAATAAATGAAGAACAGACGAAATACGTGACACGATCCTTTCATGATAGTCACATCAGAGTCGGAAATTATATTTTTGAGTGCCTTGCATGAACGCGTAGTACTCAGCATAAATAAGGATCCGTCCTTATCAATACAAAACCATATTCAGGCAGCTAACAGATCATACTTTGTCCATGTCACACTTATGAAGTCTTCATTCATATCAAAGGAACAAAAGCTCCAAATGTGCAAAACTATAATAAAACCGGTTCTCACCTAAGGCTGTGAAACACGGGCTCTTAAAGTTAATGACGTGAATTTACTAATGCGATTTAAAAGAAAATATTTGGCCTTCTACCATACCGTATACGATATAACCACGACCTCAGTGTTCTAATCGCAGGACGAAATGTAACGCGGTTTATAAAGTCCCAAAGATTACTCATTCCTAAAAATGAGCAGTGAAAGAGCGACCAAAAAAATTCTTGAGGCAAATCCGCAAGGAGCAAGAAGGAAATGCCGGCCAAGGCATCGATGGCTGCAGAACGTAGAAGACGATATACGAAAGATGAGAACCTCACAATTTTCAGCGAAAGTGGGCTGTCGTGAAGTATAGAGGCGCACTGTAGAGGAAGGCATAGCTCACCCCAGATAATGGTCCTGTAATGTCAATATGATGATGATAGTTCGCTTTTGCAGAGAGACAGAAGTTTTTTAAAGTCTACCTAAACGGTAAACTCTTTTTTAAGGAAAATTAGTGGGCAAGGTATTACACAGATTCTAACTCGTAGAGCTCCAAATTTTAGTCTTTTACCATTTTTTGTAGGATGTGGCTGACTTATCTACAAGTGTGCTATAATAATTTTCTAACACAAAAAGACTAAAGCCTATTGCGTAGACTTCTGCTTCAAAAGTATTTGTGTTCTTAGCACTTTCTCACTTCCTAGCTCTTCCGAGTATCTTTTCTCCGGTCCACAGACAGGAGCAGATTGCCTTTTCTCGTTGTGGGCTCCGTCCGTGCACCATATTATTCTGGGCTGGTTTACCTTGTTCGTTTTAGATAGCATTTCACAAGTTTTTTTATTGCCCAATTCAGTGTTGAAGGATTTGAAAAAACTGAGCTTCGGGGGCTTGATGTTCCATGATATTGAGATCTCAGGTCAGTTCAGCAAGATTATCACACTTTCAGCGTTTTGATGAACATCTGAACCAATGGAAGCTTTGGTTGTTTTGAAGAAAGCCCTCCTTACTTTGAATTGGATATGAAGTTGAAGAGATGCGATGACGTGGAACATCTACACATGAAACTTGTTATGCAAACACAGGCAAGTATTTGTAACCTTGTTAATGTAAATATTTATTACTGACTGTTACGTCGTGCATTTCTCCCGTACTATTGCCACGCATAAAAGTAGAGATCTGGTTTTGGCAATGTATATCCATCGCAGTAATTTTGGAGCCGGAGCGTTTGTATCCATTCGGACGATATGACCCAGCTAAATGTGTCACCAACGTGCATAGGTTCAAAAATGGTCCGCAGAAGTTTCTCTCAAATACTGCAAAGGACACCACATCGGATATTGTCATCGTCCAAGCATCTGTGCATGCGTTAAGTCGGGCTTGAGAGTGTTAGCTTTGTTCGTCGAGAGAGGACTTTACTACTGAATTGCCTATTTAAGTCCAAAGTAGCAGTTGTTGGCAAGAGAGATTCTACGTTGGATTTCAAGGCTGACATTGTTATCTGTCTTAGTTCTGGTTCCTAAATAAACGAAGTCTCTTACAACCTCGAAATCATAATTGTCTACGGTGACGTGGGTGCCGATATGCGAGTGCGCCAACTATTTGTTTGATAACAGGAGGTACTTCATTTTGCCATACCTTCATAAAAATCATCTGGTGCAGTGAAGGAATGCCTGCAGACTGGAGCATAGACGTCATTACCCCATTATATTAGGAAGGTGACAACCTGTACTGCGTATGCAGTTGCCTACAAAATCGTTGCCTCCTCGTTGGCCTCCACATAAACGAATCATAAACATAATTTATGTGCACTGTAAAAGTTTAAAATGAATGTAAATCTGTAATATTGATCGGCAGCTACACTTCTGAGCGGGTGGCATCGTTCAAATATCTTTAATCTATCATTTCTGCGGAACCAACAGCTAAATAAGAAGTGAGTGCAAGGCTCCAGGCGGAAAACGTGGCCATCTTTTCGGTGTGCCTCGTTTTTTTTGTAAGCGAACGAAGCTGAAACTCTATTGAACAATAATTAGGCCTTACGTTACTTATGTTGCTGAAACCTGCAACAGGTGAATATCTACAGTCAGCCAGAGCTGTTGATGAAATGGAGAATATTGATGGGATTTAGGTTGGCGCATTGCTCCAGACTGTCGAAGAAAGGAGCACCCAGTGACCTTAATCGTCTAACTGCCAGATCTGGACACTTACAAAGAAAATTCTCTATAGACTCCTTCTCTGAAAGGTCCCCACAGCTTCTGCAATGGAGGTTAAATGGTAACCCTAGCTTTTCCGCGTGTATGCCGATCGTCCAGTGATCGGTAAACACAGCTAGGAGTTTGGCAATTGAATGGGATTGAGTCCCCAGGATTTTCTGAGTCCTCCGTATTTTTGAAATATCACATGAAGAAATTGAACGCCCTCTTTTCTGCGTTTTCCTAAGAAAGCTTAACATATTTCAGCAAAAAATCCTACGCCGCATTCTTGGACCAGTTCACCTCTCGCCTACATTAAAATGATGAACGGAACTAAACGGTCTCCAAATCGCCGACTAAATCAAGCTTCAGGGTTTTAAGTGAGCCCAACATATTCTGTAGATTGGACCCAAATGAAATTGCAAAAAAAAGATTTACAATAGTAAATTGTATGTGCCTTATACAAGGGGTCGCCCAAGGAAAACTCGGATTGACACAATTTGCAATGTCGCCAAGATCTTTGAACTGAAAAACTAGAGGATGTCTGCGAAGGGCAGAGATTCTTGGTATAGTTAATTGAGGGAGAATAGCCACGAAAACAATGACAATTATGAGTCGCTCCCAATTTCCCTCTACATATTATGACTAGTCGTATAGCCTTTGAATGGTAATTCGTTGCTGTCTAATTCCATAAAGAGTTCGTCTACTACTAAGCTCCGCATCAATGGTGATAGTATACCACCTTACCCGCACACTCTGGATGTATTTGCTGGTATCTTCTCATACTTAACATTTGCTCATCCATTGTGTGATACCCAATACTTCTGCTTAGGACTTCAGCTCTGTTCTCAAGAATAATATTTTTTTATATGGCGCTCGTATTAGATAATTTTAAGTAATTCTGTCATCAGTTCCCTAATATTAGAATATTTTAAACCTATAAAACAAGCCATAAAAAAACGTTTCCCGAATATTCATTCTGAGCATTAAAGAGAAAGGATCCTACAAAAAAAAATTATAAAATAGAAAAAAGCCTTGCCTACGTGTACCTTTTCTATGATATTGCGTCAGAGAGCTATTGAAATTTTCACAAAATTTTTTTTTTTTTTTGCATTTTCTTTGAACTTCGATCATCAAATTGAGGCATAAAATGTGCGTGCATATCATTTAAGTGCGTTTTATATGCAGGATATGCGTAATTTAGATATGAAAATCCCAAAAAAAAAACCTAAACATATTTTCTATACGATGATATCCGTTGAGAATCTATGAGGATTTCTAAAGCAGCAAAAGCTGGAGCATCCGATTACTGCTATCACATTGCTAGGCGTTAGAGAGAGCTTGTGTGTGAGTGTGAATGTGTTCGCATGTGTGTTTGCATCCTTCCTCACATCTTTTTATTGGCTTTTAAGATTCAAAGCGATAATTTTAAGGCTTCGAGGCCACTCAGGTGCTCGACTGGTCTGTGTTGTAAAAAGTTAAAGCTGCATGTACGTGCATGTGTGTGGAGTGCTCTTTTGTTGCATGGCTAGCTGGCAAAAGTTTATGAGACATTATGCTGCTACTGATGCTGCAAAAATTTGCAATAATTCACCTGTACGGACAAAAGGGAACAGCGCTCAGGCACAGCCGCCTTTTCTATCATCTCCCGTCGTCTTCTACACCTAACAATTTTTTGACCAGCTCGAACTTGCCAGTTATCTACGCAAATACTTTGCTCTTTTATAGCGGAAGCGCATAAATTTCTGAAGAAATTCTTTTAAAATATATTTTATATAAAATGCTATTCGATTTTTATGGCCAAAAGGACGGAACTCACTCGCTCGTTCGTTCTCTCTGATGGGCATCAGGAAGCGTTTGCAAACGCTTGGTTATGTGCACTTATATGTGCTGCCGCTTGTGTGCAAATGTATGGTTGCAGTAACTATGCCACACTGCTAGAATTTATCTTTATATGACACCTTTTTCTATCGTACAAAAGCACAAACGCCAGAGAGGCGGAGAAAAACCTGCATACGAAAAATGTCAATTGTCCGTTTGCAGGCTCGAGCACAAAGTATCCATTTCTTCCCCAAAGCAAATAATGGCCAAGTCGTTACAACGCATACAATTTAGTGCTTTTTATAGCTTCAACATGCAGCGCATAGCACACTTGCCTTTTGATTATCATATTTATTTAATATATTAAGTTTTTTGCCCACAGCCTTCACACACCGCAAACGAAGGAAGCGAAGCAAAGCGTGTAGTTGAAGGTAGTTGTTTTTGTTGTTTTGGTTGGTATTTTCCATTTTCTAATGCTACTGCATTTCCTTTTGTTGCTGCTTTTGCTATTTGTTTTATGATATATCTACATTTTTTTAGCGTTGCCGCATAAGTTGGCGCGCTCGCCTCGGCTTAACCGCAGCAGTTTTTGACATTTTCAATGATGGATTGCATTTTATGCTAATTGAGTTTAAACACTCCCGTCAAAAGTTTTAACCATTCCTGCCTTTTTATAACTTTCTTTATTCTTGTGTGTCTGAGTTTGTGTAACCGATTATTTCCTGTTTCAATAAAGTATTTGCCAACTGCAACATTTCGAAATATAACATTTGTGTAAACTGAATATTGAAAAGGATACGCAATTAGTTCAACGGGATATGACTTAATATAATAAGCACTAAGTAAAAGGGGATGGAAGTAATGCAAATATTTTTTTTTTAGCTGCACGTCAACTATCGATATCGATAATTATTGTTCGACAGTTGAGAATGCCAAACTGTGTTGAAATTTCTGTTCAGTTACTTTGGCAAGTCATCATGAATCGTTTAAAGCCTGAACAACGCATACAAATTGTGGAAATTCACTTTGAAAAAATGTTTAATAAATTTATTCGTGAACTTCATAGAGCACTGGCGACATCAGCGGTCCGTATTTAGGTATTTCGAAATGAGTAAGGAGCTGCTGCTATGGTGAATGTCGAACGCCACCGGCTGTTTTATGTAGAGTATCATTACCGAAACAATTTCCCAACATTTCTAAAGTTTTCGCACCATTGAATCATTTTTTAACGCAAAATTTTATACAGACTCTTCGTACATTTGTAAAACTGTAAAAAGCCGAAAACACGTGCAGAACTACATAGATTTACTCAAGCCTTTACAAATACCAAGCAAAGGCAATCAAATTTTCGCAGGAATGTTAATCATAGATGTGGCAACCTAACAAAAAAACAAAAACAAAAACTCAAATCAGCGGAAGAGGCAGTTAACAACGAATTTGTTATGCTAATAAGCAGAAATCTAAAAATGGTTGCACCATGCATGTCTTATTATACTACACTTAGTTTTAAGTACAAGTATTGCTGAATGTTAAAAATCAGATTGCTATATTATAAATAAATGGATTAAAAAAATCAGTTGACTTAGAACGTCACCGGACGGTTGTTCCGTGAAATTTTTGATCAAGGCTGTAGACTGTATTTCTAGATTGAGGCCAGTATGCATCGGTGCATAAATTGTATACTCTTTTACTAATAGTCTATACAATCGACCACTATCGATGTTTGCAGATCCTTACACTGCTTTCCCAAAAAAATAAAGGGCACTAATTTACCATTTATTGGATTTGTGAAGCAAAAGTTTCTGGCAACGTTGAAGGTCGAGATGTAGTGTTAAATTAGGTTCTGCTGCCGCTCATCACAAGCAGAGAGGTAAACACCATTGAAAAGCAGCGTGAGTGAGCGCTCATTTTCATTTCTCTTACTTCAACATACTCATATGTATGGTGGAATCACTATTCTTTTTCAAGAAATATCAAAAATTTCGAATGCCCGTCGCTATTTGTCGCAGTACAATAAGACTTGCTTAGATAACTACGTTGCATTTTATCCCACGCGATATTGGGGCCGAGGTAACGTGGCTCGATGCTTTCCATTTCTTACTCATCTACGCAGCTGCGAAAAAAATCGATTGATTAGAGACTCATTTGCTTTCTTTTATTAGATAATGTCCCGTAATCTCCATAACTGTGGAGAGAATTCGGAAAATGTAGCCAACATCAGACAGTTGACACGCTCTCAGTGATTTTTAAGTAGTCAGCTGATTTGGTGACGTAACAGGAGATATGGCAGCGGTTTGTTTACAACAAAATTGAGATTATATTGGTGATATAAGAACACCAATGCAGAGATTGCGCCAGTTACAACGACTGATTAGAAGAGGGTGAGAGTACATGTGAAATGAGAGTCACTTGCACAATTTTGTTCTTGGTAACCAAGAATGACCTTGTTTTATAGATCTTTGCCCGGTCTGCCTTTTTACGCAAGATGTGAGCTCTAAGACCTTTTCTTCTACTACATAGTTCTCTAAAAGACGATAGCAAAATAGACAATAAATTTCAAAAATGATAAAAATCGGTTGTAAACTTACTAAACTGTCAAATTCCGATTGAGCCGGAACACCTTCTAACTCGATGCTGCTTTGAGTTCACCATAACTTTCGGTAAAATTGCTATAACTCGCTCAATTTTACCCCAATGAGCCTGAAATTTCGGCAGATCATTGCAAAAGATTCCGCATTGAAGACATGATCCCGCTTTTTTAAATCTCCCTTCTATCAGATAAGCAAATTTGTGAACTGGGATTCCAACTATCAGTAAGTGCTTCCGCGTCATATCCCCTACTTGTATGGGTAGGCAATTAGTGTTCCCTCCTAAAACCTGATTTATATTGTAAATCTAGCGTGAATGCGTCTGACGAAGTGGAATCCACGATGATGAGAACGTCCAATACTGTGGAATGCAGTATTCAGGAGAAAAGTTCAATAGACCTATGCAACGACATATTATTGGCGCCTAAACCCGCCTTGAGTGTTTTGGTCAAGCTTTTCCTCCTATTTGTGATGCGCATCTTAATGTTTTTTCACAAGTGTAGGAAGCTGTACGTACTCTACGCCGACATTGCCATAGTTCAAAGCATTAAGATCCAGCAGCTTCGGTGGCTAGTGCTTATGATCCGATTTCATACGAAACGTGGTGGCGGAGTTGTCAGGTGAAGTTAGCCAAGCACTCCTGCATGAGTCGGCTAACTTAGTTAGTAAGAGCAACGACTCAAAATGATAGAAGCATTACTTTTATCAAACTAACGATGCTTGCATTTTTCCATAAACAGGCGCAATCTGTCATGTGACGCAAAGGCTTCCTAATAATTTCCACCTAATCAAACTAAATCAAAATACTTTCGCGTCTCTTCAGCGGCATCATAGCAGCAAACTTAACGACATATTCCAGAAATTGCAACACTCTGTAATTTTGAATTTTCACAACATTTACAACTTACTGGAAGTTGCAGCGCAACGCGAGTAATTTCCTTATTTGCAGCAATGAAGAGTTAGAGAAAATGAAAAAGTTTGCGCCGCACGAATTGTAAAGCTGAAAGCTAAGCTGGTGATTGCGCTTTTTACGCGCCTGTAACTCAATGCCAAAGTCAGCTGAGTAAAGTCAGGAGACGAAAGACAATTCTAAAGGAAGCGGTTCACCGTCGCTGTCGCCGTCGCCGTCGCCTGGCAATTTTCCAACTTTGTGTGGGCGCAAGTTCCGGGAAATGACTCTTTCCAGCGCCTACATACAGAAATTGCTGAAATATGGCTCCATATACTTACCTATACATATACACTATGTGCAAAGTTGCAAGAAGTACAACAACACATTCGCACAGGGAAAATCAATGCTGAGAATTTGAATATTTTCCTTGTCGTTAAGTTATGTAACTTGGTTTCATTTTGACTTGCCTGTAAAGGACTCAATGCTAATCGTACGTACATATAAACATACAAATACTTACGCCCCTATAGGGTAGGCCAAGGACTTGGTTCTAAAGCTGATATTATTACTATGAAATGAATCGTAAGCGTTGTCGGACTTTAGTTCTCTAAGCTGCATGTGAAAATAAAGGCTAATTCTGCAATAGCTCCCAACAGAACTGGCTCAGAAGTGCTGGAATGTACTTTCTTACAGGGTCCGGCACTCGAAGTGTAACCAATTAAAAAGGGCATACATTTAGTTTGGAAATTTACTTTTATTCAATTCAAAGTAAAAAATGTGTGAAAATAATACAAAATTAAGAATCAATTTACTTTTTCTCGATAAGACCACCCGTTTCCTTGACTATGGCCTTGAGACGGTCCAGAAACGAATCGCAAGCTGCTCGAATGTGACTTGCAGGTGTTTTGGCCCGCTCGCGGACAATAGCTTTATTCAGCACCTCGAGACTAGTGAATCTTTTAGGTCGGACTTTGCTCTCTAAAATGGCTCAAAGGGAATAATCTATCGGTTTCGCGTCTGGTGAATTTGAGAGCCATTGTGGGGACTTTATGAAGTTCGGAACGTTGTTTTTAGTCATTCTTGGTTCACTCAAGCCTTGTGAGACGGTGCTGAGTCCTGCCGAAACGTCCATGGTCTGCCATCAAAATGCCCAAGCTGCTTTGGTGTGAGATCATGCGCCTTTTGGATCTTGTAAGGCTGGACTTTGAGATAATTTTCAGTATGCGGCGGATGCGACGGCCAGATATTTTCAATTCTTTCGCCATTTGATTGACACTTTGTCGGGGATTTCGTTCAAGTCACTACTACACTTTTTGAACCATTTCACGTGACGTTGCAGTCTTTTGAAGACCACCTCCATGACGTTTCGCGTTGCTATCAGTATCATTGTAACGAGTAATGGTGCGATAAACAAAAGCTTTATTTACTTTAAGGTGCTCAAGCTCACGAACAATCGCTGGTTGTGATTTTCCAGCCAAATGTAATGCATCGACACCATTACGTTCGAGCTCCATTACTGATTTTCTTTTTTCGCGTTTACTCTCGGCAAAATGCTTCCGGGCGCTCGTAAACAATACTCTGGTCTGCGCGAGCGATCCGAAGTTGGTTACACTTAGAGTGCCTTAGAGGACCCTGTGGATGGACACCCTATAGCAAATATTTCGCAGCGAGCACTGTGGTCGTATGCAGAAAATGCCATAGAGACAAATGTGTGGATTATTCTGTTGACAATTCGGAAAGGGCCCACTTTGAAGAGGATACAAAAAGTTTGAATAATTAAAAGTCGTTTTATTTACTTTTCAATAGAAGTATTGATTTTACTCCGGAAAATTGAGAACTAATTTCTTCTTCATTCGTTAAGTTGTAAAAACATTTTCTTGTGTCCAATTTTTTGTGCCCATTCAGCCTCTCGAAACAATAATAAGTTCGATAAATCGATAAATTCGACAATATTTTGTAACCTTAAAATTAGTATTAAAAATATATCACCAAGATACCATAAGGTTTTTTTTTACAACTTCTCAACGCATGACTTGAATAGATCTGCCGTGTGACCTCAAATGTCTGGCATCACCTTGCGCTTATACCATCTCCCCGAACTAACGCCTATCCCTACACGACCACCTGCAAGTATGTATGTGTCCGTGTGCAGCTGCATTGGTACTTTTATGCATTTCAGTCGCATATCTTTCGTTGCTATAGAAAGTTGCAAAACTTTCTGTGCTCTATCTTTCCTATCCTTCCCAATCACACCCACAACCAACATCCTTTGTATCTTTTCCACCCAGCGCGGCGGACCCAAAAGCTTGTGCTCGCACATATCTACATATCTACACATAAATCAGCCGCCGCCTTCGTGGATTTTTCGTCTGAATTCGACAACAGCAGCTGCAAAATGCAATTTTCTTTTCTGCTCTGCAGTTTTGTTGCGTTTAATCCCCGTTGCATCCTTCTTTGCCGCCATCACAAAACCCAAGGTTTTATTTTATTGCACACTCTTCGCTACGTTTAATTTTCTTTGCGAATTTTTCGTTGTTGCCTTTGCTATTGTTGTCTTTGTTGTTGCTACATAGTCACTCACTGCGCGCTTTTATTCAACTCATTTTCTTTTTGTTCTGTTTTTTTATTTTGTTCTTCACCTTGCTCCGCTCACTCCGCCGTTCACTTTTTGTTTTTCGTTGCGAAATTTCACTTGGCAGGATGTCTGCCAGCGGGATTTTCATTTTGCCCTAGAAAGCAACAAAAATGCCGCACCACTAAAAGCAACAAACAACGAAAATGCTGCTGCATTTCGCTCGGGTACAACTTCAATGCGCGGCCACGCCCTTTTGGTAGTTTTTCTATTCCTGCAACATTTTACTACTTGCGAAATTACTATAATGGTTGTTTTAGTTGATGTGGTTCTTTTGCTGAATTGGTTTTTTTCCACCTTTTTTTCGTGTTTTGTTTGTGTTCCCTTTCAGATGTCATTAAATGACAGCCATTGCAATGATGGAAGTTCTAGGGATTTTCAATTTTAGTCCAACAAAAAAAACGACGTGATGAGAAGCCATTAAGTGACATTGTTTTTCCCTTCTTTTCCTTTTATGCGCTCGAGATTTTATGCTCGTAATAGTTGCAAAGGAGATCAATAATTTTGGTATTAAGTAACGAAGGCATTAAACGTTTTTGTTTCCGATTTAAAGGGTGTAATCTGTACAAATGCATAGGATATCGGCTGAGCAATTGTTGTTGTTTATTTTATTACTATTTTTATTTCGTTTATTGAGTCTGTGATTATATAGAAATTTAAGGACTAGAATCACAAATTTGACTTAATGAAGAATATACGACAAAGTCTATACTGATTGGCTTTGGCCAAAACGAGATCTCGGGAAAGCCAAATCTATATAAAGGCTACTAAATATTCTATCGAATTCAATGAGAACTCGTGTAATGGCGTCAAATGAGCGATTAACTATCAGCTTTAATTCGATTGAGATGAAATGGACGCTGAGCGAAGACTGCGCATGCCGTCTAACATTGGCACTTATCACCTCAAGTAGTTCCGCGCAATCACTAAGGCCAGCAATGATATCATAAACAGCCAACAGCGGCCATTAATTCTCGGTTCAAGTTATTTCATCCCTAAAAGCAAACACCGGCCACCATGTATACGATGTCAAAGCATCAAAGAGGTTAATTGATTTAATAGTAAAACGCATAAAACCTCGCTAGACTCTTTCAACTCACTACGAATAAGTTGAGTAGTTTGGACTTCAGATTAAAGAAACATATTGCAATTTTGATCGCACTAAAGAGTTAAATAAAATTTGTCTATACCTTCTACGAATAGTATACCTAGTAGAGATAAGACTAAAAATTGACCAAAAGCGTGTGACTATTCTTACTTTACTCGACCATTCCAAAGCATGTAGACCACGAACTTGTAAGCGTGAAACTAAAAAACTTAATTAATTTTTCGACTTCGTCTCTAACTCTTGTAGAAATACATCTTAATGACCGATTACTGCTTGGTGCCGGTAAGATCATATCCAACTTGTGGTCCAACCAGGAGTGTTCCTCAACGTTATATTCTTGGCCCTCTTTTGTTTGTCTTGCATATGCCGATGATGTTCAGTTATATGTTAGTTGTCCCCTTAACTGCATTTATATTTGCATTGGCAATTTGAAATGTGAGTTGAGGCTTATTGGCGTTTGGGCTTCTGAGAACGGATTAATCCTTTGTCTTTATAAATCGCAATGCCTCGCTATATAAAGGGTGGTTAAATTTCAAGGGCCGATGTTGAATGTGAACCACACCTAAACGTCAACGACACCGTTGGACTCCTTTCTTTGGGATTATTTGAAAAAAAGGTGTACGTGGATAAGCCAGCAACAATTCAAGAGCTAAAGGATGAGATAATACGGCACATTAACGGCATAGAACCTCAATTATGCCTCTGCGTCATCGAAAATTTGGACCATCGGATGGAGGTGAGAGGCCGAGGCCATTTGGCCCATATTTTGTTCCATACGTAATTGAACCATACCAGTATTATCATAATAAAGAGATATGACAATAATTTTCTAAAAAAATTGTATTTTATTCAAAATCAACACCGGCCCTTAAAACTTAACCACCCTTTACAAGACATATCTTAAGCTAAATACACCATTATAACCCACGTATGATTAAATACGTGGACATTTTTACAAATTTAAGGGTTACATTTAAGGGTCCCGTTGGTCTAGAGCTCGAAAATTTAGGGTATTTTCAGGAATTTTGTTTACAATAAAATAAATGAAGAACGATATTTAATTTTTTTAGGTTTTTAATTTAACTTCTTTTACATACAAAAATTAAACAAAAAAATTGTATATTAATAATTTAAAAAATGGCGCTGAAGTCAACTCCGCGAAAAATTAGACCTGGATGGTGTTGTCCATTTTCGATCTTGTATTTATCTAAAACACAAGACCACAAAAAATGTTTAATCTCTATGACTGTAGCTATGTCCCGCTACTAGAATATAAAAAAAAATAAAGCTTTTTAATAAAAAAACGAAGTAATTGAAATAATCGGCCGCCGTAGCCGAATGGGTTGGTGCGTGATTACCATTCGGAATTCACAGAGAGGTCGTTGGTTCGAATCTCGGTGAAAGCAAAATTAATAAAAACATTTTTCTAATAGCGGTCGCCCCTCGGCAGGCAATGGCAAACCTCCGAGTGTATTTCTGCCATGAAAAAGCTCCTCATAAAAATATCTGCCATTCGGAGTCGGCTTGAAACTGTAGGTCCCTCCATCCATTTGTGGAACAACATCAAGACGCACACAACACATAGGAGGAGGAGCTCGGCCAAACACCTAACAGAAGTGTACGCGCCAATTATTTATTGTTTTTTAATTGAAATAATAAATTGATTCTAGTAAAGACGACAGCCATTGATGTTGTGAACAACATTTAAAATTGCAGCCGATTCGGTTGAATATTTTTTTTTTGACAACACGAGGCCGAAAAAAGTCGTTTCGAGATAAATGAGTTTGAGGTACAGCAGCGCGCGGACCGCTCTCTACCTAGTTAATGGGCTGTAGAAGCTGTAATATTTGGAATTTCCGCATGAAAGTTTCACAGTATATTCTTAAGATACTATACTTTTGAAATACAGAAAAAAACTCGATTTTTTGAAATTTCTTGACCACCGGGTCCCCTTCGGGTAGAGCTTGGGCACGGAGTAACCACATAAATTGCATTGATGATTTCCTTGAATTTAAATGCTTAATGTTACTTCAGAAGCTCTTTACTACTCAGGAATCCACATATCTCAAAGTTGGACTCATGTTTTCAAAATATTTCCGTTTGCTTCGTTCCTATGTAATACAATTTTTTGGCGACAGAACAGAGTACTTTGTGTTCTCTATCCGTCTTTGTCCGAATAATTTACCCCCAAAAATTAGATGTGTTAAAGAAAACTTGCGTTTCAGAAATGAATTGCTTCGTTACTTTGCCGAATGTTGCTGAGTGTAGAAGTACTAAAATAACTTCTCATTATTTAACTCCAATCAATCCCTACCTCTACTACTACTACTATTTTTTATCTTTCCATTAATAGCTTCTACAACGTCAACTTTTTTAACAACTAATTGTAGTTTCAATTTTAGTTTTGTTGTTAATTTTTTGTAAGCTAGGACTTAATTATGTAAGCTATTCTTATGATCAATCATTGTGAAAATATTCTACGCATAAATACTAAAAGTCTCTGCCATTAGTGGCAAAGAAAAGCTAGATTCGAGTTGGCTTTGTGAGAAATTAAATTAATGTGCTTCACAAAGGTAAACTCCGAGTCACATATGACTTCGAGATCCTCAAATTATTGAACGTAGCAAGGCTGACACCAAAAAGGGAATTCGTTGACTTAATGAGACCTGAGGATTTTCAGAGATAGTCATGTGAAAACATTTCTTGAAATTAAGAGATAATTTATTGACTTAACTCCAGTTGGCCAAGATATTAAGAGCAACTTGAAAATACAGAGCATCTAACTCAAAAGTGTTTAGGTCACGCGCAGAGATCAAATTCTTCAAGTGCCAATATTACATTTTTCAGACGAAATTTTCGTTCTTGCCATAATCACAAAAACAATATCTTGGAATAAAAAAAATCTTGTAAAACTTACACATCTTCCTTGAAATGATGCAGTAAGCACATTTTAGCACAAACCAAGTTCAACTAGAACAACATTTTCCTACTCATGATGCTATCACAAGGCGTGCAGTAAAATTTAAACGTTACCTTTGGACAAGGAAAATACCAACAGAAACCGGTAATAATGAACGAATTTCTTCAATTTGAGTCAAAAGCGACAGATGGGCGAAAATATCCGACATAATTAAATTTAAATAAATTACATAATTTACAAATGCATCGTAATTTATGGATTGAATTCTTACTTTACACAAACTTAAATTTTTTTTGTATTCAAATTATTATTTTTTTAATTAAAATTAACTTTTTTTTATTAAAATTAACTTTTTTATTTAAATTAGTTTCTTTTATAATTCGGTAATGTGGATGGGATTATTAGATTTTTGCACACATTTTAAGGAAAATATTTGAAGTTATCTCATCTTGCTCGATTTTTTACAGGATCCGGCAACTTCAAACCGCTCGCGCAGCTGATGCACGGGCATCCCCGAATGAACTGAAAATATCTGACCGTCGCATCCGCCGCATACTGAAAAATGATGAGAGAGCGAAGGAGTTGCTTCGGTTGGCCGAAAGCAGTAAATTTCCGAACATTGTGTTTTCTGACGAGCCAATTCTTCAAATTGAGCAATTCGTAAACTCCCAAAACGATAGAGTTTATTTGGCCGACCGTTCATACGAGAATTCGAGTCATCGATTGGCCACAAGGAGCCAGCACCCGCGACAAGTAATGGCTTGGGTCGCTGTAATCTCAGATGGGCGCTCTTCAATCACTTTCATGGAGCCTGGCGTCAAGGTAAATGACAAATAGTTAGTTATGGTGTCAACGCCCTCATCTAGCTCCTGTGTTGAAATTAAATTGGTTTTCAATGTTTTAGATTTTGATTTCACGCAATCAAGTCCTACTTTAGCTAAATATTTGGGGATTTTTTTCTCTGCGCCACATTACTAGTGTTTTTTCTTAGCTCAAGTATCATATTTATTTGTCCTAATGTCTTAGATCCACACTTGGATTGCTGTCTTAAAAAATTAAAAAAAAAAAAAAAAATTAATTAAAAGAAATAAAATAATAATAATATTGTAAAAAATATATAAAAATTAATCGCAAAATGTGTTGGTAAGCGCATAACTCAACAACGCATGGACCAATCTTAACAATTATTATTTTTAAATGTTCCTTGAAGTCCAAGGATGGTTTGTACGGCGAGAAAAATTCGAATAATTTCCGGGAAAACCCTAAAATGGCCATTTTCTTTTTTCCATACAAATATTGCGCGTTCGTGTGTGTGCATGTTCGCGTTGGAGGATATAATGCGTCTTCACTTTATAAATATGTGTCACCTTTAGATTCCTACTATTCCTTTAGATTATTTTTCAATCAGGTTTCAACCTTAAGTTCCCCTCTTAGTTTGAAGCCCTCTGGAAGACATCCCAGTCGGGGATTTTAGGGCGTCCCAAAAGGGTGGCAAAAGTTCGTGGAAGCGAAGATACTTAGGTCACCCAAGCTGACCCTTTTCTTTAATTCTCCTGAACAGAACCGTCACCATGATGATAGGGCGGTGTGTGGGGGTCAGCAGAGTAAAAACGTCTTAAGGTCAAAATATAAATTGCCACATTTAAAATCTATTTGACAGAACGAAGTCTGTCGGGTCTGCTAGTAATACAATAAATAAAAAAAAGTGTGAGAAGCCCTTCTATTGACAGAAATACATTCACCGGTTATATCTATGATTTGATGCTTCATGTCAGTGCATTTAGAATGCAAGCCCATCGAATAACAGTCACGCACAAACTCATTCATTACTCAATTATTCTTTTAAATTTTGGGTTATTTGACTTGTTTTAAATTTCTTTACTTTAGATGATTTAGACTCAAACTTATACCGCCCTCACTGTATTACGACACTTTAAGCGGAGCGCTCGGAGGTCGCCAGGAGTAGCCTTAAAAATTATTATTGAACGAAAGATATGAAAATAAATTAAGTTAGAGCACTTTGTGATATGTGCGTGTGTAGCTATAAATTTTCGCTTGAGCGTGCATACTCCCTTATTGCGAAAAAAAAAATGTAGACATTTCATACAAATTCATGCAAAGTTAACGATTTCAGGAAAACAATGAAATTTTCTAAAAACGACGCCATTTTCTTAGTTCATTCACATACATTGCATAGACCCACACGTCCATATTTGAATGCACTAATTTCAATTCATGCAAACTTCAATACATCTGCTCGCTGCCAGGTTATATCAAAATAACGAGAACTGAAAAATAAATGTTCTTTGAGTATACAAATGTACGTACATAGAATTTTCTTGCATCAATGAACTGCGAAAATCTTAATTTTAATGGCACAGAACACATTTAGAGATATGCACACACACACGCACACATGTATGGGTACACAAGGCTTTTTGCATAGCTTTTCATGTGCCAAAATAGCAACGCAATAGGAAAACAAAGCAAATATCGCAGAACATACAAATATACACATACACACACATGCATGTGTAAAAACTGCAAAAGTAACAAACGCAACAATAACAAGAAAAACAGCAGAAATTTATTGTAGCAGATATTCAGAAAAATAAAATAAAATAGAATCCTAAATCCAAAATGAATTCAACAAAATTGCGCTCGTATTTATTTACTAGCAATGCCAGAAATGCAACCACACACACACACACGCAAATGCTGCTTCCGAAAGAGTAACGCATAAATAAGCACACACACACACACACCCATGAAAACTCGAAGCGAGGTAAATAAAACGTAGCGGCATATGAAACACTACAATGGGCGGAGCTTTGCCAATTCAGATTGCCAGCGAAACGATTGAAATTCAAAGAGAGAGAGCGCAGCAGTGGGTGAAATTCATCTATAGCTTCTTGTGTGTGTTGGCGCAGGAACGCATCGGTAACGAAACAATGAAGTGGAAATGAAATTGAAATGAAAACGGCAAATGGCAAATGACAAATACAAATACAAATTTAACTGCGAAAGAGACGGAGCGATAAGCAGATGAGCGAGAATTCGCGCACACACACAAACGCAACAAAGCAAGTGGAGGGGCAGAGAAAGTGGCAAAGAAATGTGTGTGTGTGGGTAAGTGTTGCTGTATGAGAGGGGAAATGTGATTTCGTGGTTGTGTTGGCGCTCGTGAGCTTAAATGTGAATGTGTGTGTGGCTCCTTCGACGCTCAGCTACTTATTTTTTTTTATTTTTCACTCAGCTCAGTTGGCAGCGAAATAAAATCCTCAGTTAGCATTGCAGTGCAAATTGAAGTTGTTCGTGTCTTGTAGCGAGTTTTCTTTTTTTACGGGCACAAACAGCAACGAAACTGTTGTCTTTTGTTTTTCGTCTCTTATTTTTCATAATTTTTATTATTAACCATATTTTTCACATTTTATTTCCTTGCGTTTTCTTTTCGATTATCTTTTTATTTAATTTTTCTTTGCATGCCTCCGTTTTAACATATTCACAGTCCGCAAAGTCTGCATCTACACACATTTGCACATTCAATCGACGCATTCAAATACAAGCAGCGCGCTGTGGTCGACTACCTTCTTGGCTGGCTGTCGCCCGCACTCAGCGAAGCAGCAGCAACGCTAAATTGCCGACGGCAAGGAAGCAACTCAGCTTTGAAGCGTCTCTGCTCTGTTGCACAAATTGTTGCTGATGTTGTGGTTGTTATTGTTGTTGGTGTTGTGTTTATTGTTGTTGTTTTTCTTGTTGTTGCTGATCGTATTTCCCATACTTCTTGGGCTTCTGTTATTTGCTACTGTCGATTTTCAGTTGTCGATGTTGTTTGCGTTTTGTTCACTTTTTTTTGCACTTCTGTTTTTTGGAATTTAACAATTTTGTAATAGTAATTAGTGGTTTGCAACCGAGGCTGCTGCTTTTTTGCTTTACATTATTTTCAAGCGTTATTCACCTTTTTGCTTTATTAATGCATACAAAATTTGTATTTCCCCTTTCCGCTTTTCCATTAATTATTTACTTTATTTCATTTTTGAATTCTTTCCATTTGACGTCCTTTACATTTATGCTACAATTTTGCTGATAAGAAATCTGTGTACCAACAAAAATGTCTTGCAACATTTGAACAACAAATTTCTCATAATTGCACTTCACCGGCGGCAAAACATGGCCGGTAATTTTTTTTTTGTCCTCACTTTAGAAATTTAACCATGAAACGCAACACGATTCAACACTGTTTTAAAATTATTAAAATTGATCATCAAAATTAATGCTGCGTTCGCCAAACATTTCCTCAGCAAGAAAATTGTCGTAAGTGATGAGGGTCCGTTTTCGTTAAGGGGCTTCGTTAACGAATAAAATTAACTGAACTGAAGCAACGAAAGTTCGAAGGAGATTCAACAGGTCATGCTATACTCCGAAAAAGTCACTGATTGGAGTGGATTTTGAACTGCCGGCATCATCGAACCTTATTTATTTATTTATTTAAGTCTTTGATTACAAGAACCTCACAGACCAGAGTGAATCTGTTTTTACATTTTTTTCAAGTCTATTAGTACAAAATATTTTTACAGACGACTCAGCTAACATTAATCTAAATGTGGACCAATCTTAAGATTAGGGCAACTATTAAATACCTGAGCTAAGATAAAGCACGAACGATGTGACGCAGTAAAAAACATTCCCAAATATTTAACTAAAGTAGGACTTGATTGCGTGAAATCAAAATCTAAAGCATTGAAAACCAATTTTAGTTCAACACAGGTTCTAGATAAGGGCGCTGACATCAGAACTACTTCTAGTAAAAGAGATTTCAAAGGATTCCGTATGACGAAGAACTCTAGAGAGAATATTAAAAGCAACCTTCTCTAAAAGAGAATATCAGTCCATAGAGCGAAGTTTTGGTGTTAATGACAAATGCGCACACACAAATGAATCTTCTGTCTTCGAGTGTACGTAAAAAATCCGAAACACAGTCAAGGAAAGAACAAGCGCTTTAGAAAAGCCCAGACAAAAGGGTGGATGATCGAATCCATGGGCGAAGAGATTTTTAAGCTTATATTAAACGCTCACCCAACTAGCACAGACGAGGCAAACGAGCACAAACGACGCCTGACCAAAGCCTTGATGCTGCAATGGTCAGAAAAAAATACACATACCGGAAACCGGCATACTGGGGCAACAGCGATATAGCTGAACTCAAAGGTGCCTGCCACAAAGCTAGACGATAATATCAAAGAAGCAGATGAACAGTTGAAAATGTAGATTTATGGGAAATTTTCAACAAAAAAACCGCAAGAGGCTCAGAAATGCGATTAAAAAAAGCTAAAGGATTTTCAAATAAGAAGTATTATTCCCGTAAAAGATCTATGGTTTCGTTGTTTGTGTGGCACGTAGCGATGTCTTGTTTAAAAAAGACGTTGTCCAGATCAATACCATCCAATTCCGGCCGTAAAAAATAGTTAATCATCTCTCGATAGCGCAATCCATTCACCGTAACTTTTGCTCCAGCTTCATTTTCGAAAAATGTAAAGTCCAATGACTCCGCCGGACCATAAAACGCACCAAACAGTCACATGTTGAGGATAGAAGGGCTTTTCAACAATAACTCTTGGATTTTCTGAGCCCCAGATCCGACAATTTTGCTTGTTGACGAAGCCACCGAGGTGGAAATGGGACTCATCACTCAAGATGATTTTTCGATGGAATTTCGGATCATTTCCATGCATTTCAACGACCCAATCAGCAAAGACACGGCGTTGTTGATGATCGGCCGGCTTGAGTTATTGCGTTAACTGAACTCTATAAGACTTAAGACCCAAATCGGTGTAATGGCGTTTGAGGAATGCCTTATTCCAAAGAACGATGAGGATTGGACAAACCTGGGATTTCTTCTACACTTTCGGCTACAACAGCAATATTTTCGGCTGTTCTTGAGCGACGTGCTCGTGTTTTATTCTTCACATCACAAACTTGTCCCAACGGCTCGAATTTTTTCACCAATTTCTGTATTGCGGTCCGACAATGTGCTTCAAGATGACCCAAAATTTTACGAACCATCTCTGCCAAATTTTCACCATTTTCATAGTGAATTTTAATAATTTTAATGCATTGTTTAAGCGTGTATCGTTCCATTTTTATTATGGCGTAGTTTCTACTTGTCTAATATCAAAACTTGACAGCTTCAAAAGTGACATCTACCGAAATAGCGAGGTATTCAAAATAGCATCTGTTATTGGAAAACCCTTAGTTCACGAAAATCCGCGAGGAGGAGCGTATAAGCTGGTGGTGTCTAAACTTTGTGGATGCTAAGGACAAGCGCAACTCTTAAAAAATGTTTTGGAAAGTCTTTTCCCAAGAAAAGAAAATGCGCGAGAATACCGACTAACAGCAGACGCATCTTTCATTATTATTTTAGATGTACCCACAGCCACGGAAATGTAGGTAAAGTTAGCCTTGGGTCGTTTGGGAAACGTTAAAGATCCAAAACTAGATGGAATCCCTAACGGAGCTCTTCAACTTGAAAGAAGACCCAAAACCCTACACGGAGACGTATCAAAAGTGTTTTCGAGATGGCGTTTTCCCAAAAATTTCGTAACAGCAACGATTTATCCTTTCACCGAAACCTAATAAGACGCCGGGTCAACCAAGCTTATATCGACCAATTTGTATGATTGATACGATGGGCAAAATCTTAGTACTATTAATTGCTGATCGCTTGGAGCAGCAGCTTAATGGCCAGAAGGTTTGTCTGACAACCAATATGGTTTCCGCAGGGGACCCTCCACTAAAGGATGCAATTTAAACGCTTATATTAATAGCGAAAAATGCTATTGATGGAACAAGACGGATGGAAGAAAGAATATTCCAGCCTTGGAATATTGAGGAGGCCTTTCTTTTCCTCTACTGAAACCAGCTGGTACCGCATCGAACACTTTCAGAGCCGGAGCGTTTGTATCCATTCGGACGACATGACCCACTCAACGAAGGCGCTGGATCTATATTTGTTGCGCTAGGTCATACAGCTCATTATTCCCTCGCCTGCGATGCTCGCCGTCGCCAACGAGCAAAAGCCTAAGAATCTTCCGCAGAATCTTGCTACCAACAACAATCCGGCCTTCAGCTTGTAGGCCAAAAAACTATAGCAGTTTTGATCACAACCAGCAAAAAAACTGAGAAATACTTGGGATTCATGATAGATGCACGCTTCAATTTCAAAGCGCTAATTGAAAAACCTTGTGAGAAAGCAGCACGGGGAAATACGTTGCTATCTCAAATAATGGCTAACATAGGCGGGCGAAGTCAGAACAGAAAGCTACTACTGGCAAAAGTTACCCAGTCCATTGTGATGCATGCGGCACCTGTGTTGGGGCAAGCATTAAAATACGAAACATAAGCCAAGATTTTTAAAATCTCTGTTTCGCCTGAGCGCTGAGTCGGAAGCGCATTTCGCTCTGTATCCCATGAAGCTATTGGAGTCATTTCTGGTATAATGCACCCAGACATACTGACACTGGAAAGTTAGACAAAAAGACAAAAACCGAGGTCTTAGCAGTTCGTTAGCAGCTGAGGAGCGCAAAGAAGAAAGGCACAGGAGTCTATCTAAATGGCAAAGACGTTGGGACCTAACAAGCAAAGGGAGATGGACACACAGACTTATTAGAAATTTACAGGCATGGGTCGATAGAAAACATGGTAATGCTGACTTTTTTACTACGCAGTTCCTGACAGGACATGGTTGTTTTAGAGAATATCTTCACAAGTATGGCCTTAATGATGGATAAATAAGTTCTTTTTGCGCCAAGGCAAATGAACATGGAGAGCATATTTTCTTTTACTGGCCAAGATATAGTAAAGAGCAACAGATTTTAGAAAAAAAATAGCAGAACGAACAGCACCAGACAATGTTGTTCCAAAGAAGTACGTTCGTTCTCAATGATTTGAAACATATGGAGAGGAGGCGGAAAAGCGAAAGCATAGCACTAAATCGCTGAAGCTCCATAGGCAATAGGCTGCGCTTTTCTTGCGATGCAGCAAGCAACGGTTGTGCCGTACGACTATTTTTCGATTGATTTATTTGGATGCAGGCAAATTGACGAAACCAGACAGTCTTAAAGAAAACTTAAATTTCTGAGATATGGACAGGGATATGGTGGGTGGGGAGCATTGCTATGACTGACAAGGGTGGCTCTCTCATCAAATGACCTAAACAGTGGGTGATAACAAGCAGATGCTACTTTCGACGTTTGGCGTTGAGTTTAGTGCTCAAACCGGCTGCCGTCGAGATATTAGGTTGGGAAATAAGTACGTAGCGTTTTTACCGAATACTTTCATTTAAACAAAAAATAATAATTATATCAATAAGGTAATCAATTATATATTCGCCTTTGCTGTTTACAACCTCTTCCCTCCTCTCGACTAATATGTTGATGGCTGTTCCACCAAAAATCGCCTGGTCTGCTGCCAAAGAAGCCAGTTTTTAAGAACCTATTTGTTAATGAAGCTAACACCCTTCATATCTTTTGACAGGGAGGGGAAAAAATGGTGGTCGGTCGGTGGAAGTTCCCGAGAATACGGCCAATTGACATCCCATTCGAGCTCTTGGGATGCGCCGACTGGACGACTTGTGCAACATGGGGCCTGGCACTGTCGTGAAGGAGTGTGGTTTGAGCATGTCGGTCAGGTGTTTTTAGTCGCATAACCTCATTCACGTGGTTTAGCTGGGCAATGTAGAGCTCCTTGTTGACCGTAGCACTCTTTTCCAGTATTTCCCAATGCACCATGCCCTCCCAGTCCCACCAAACACATATCATCATCTTCTTTGGATAAAGATTCCGCTTGACTCTCGGCTTTGGCGCATCTCCTGGAGCCATTACTTTTTTTTAGCTTCATAATGATGTATTATAGGCACCATTTCTCATCTCGCGTGACGGATTCGGTACAAAAAGCGGTGTTGATGACCGCGTGTTGCTCGATGGCGGGCGAGATGCTGAGAAGCAATTTGAAGACGACTTCCTTTAGTTTTTTTTCGTTGAGCTCGTGAGGCACCCAGGCTCCCAATTTTTTGGTAAATTCCTTTGAATGAAGGTGATTGAGAATTTGGAATTTTATGACCATAGTTCATTTTTTCCATCAACCATAGGTGTGCTCAGCGATTTTCACTATAGATAAAAACATCGAACAAGTAATTTGTTTTAAATTTTGTAATTTTATGTTTGACGGGATTTCGTGTGCCGAATCGTTGAAAATGTTGCAGAAAGCCAATGGCGAGTGTGCTTTATCCAAAATACTGGTCTACGACTGGTATAAGGCTTTTGTAGAGGGCTGAGAAGTCGCGGAAGATTTATCCCGATCTGGTCGCCCATTCAACAAATGCAAGCGTCGACAAAGTTAAGGAAATGGTGCTGGGAAACCATCATTTAAGTTTGAGGGAGGTAGCTCGTGACCTTAGTGTGTCTCACGAACCAATTCGCAACACTTTACACCATCAATTGGGCAAGAGACGCGTGGCTGCTCGATTCCTTCCAAGAGAGTTGAATTTCTTTCAAAAAATTCATCGGAGGAAGGTGGCTGAAAACATGCTTGAGCAAGTGAATTCGGACCCAACGTTTATCCAGCGCAGCATAACAGGTGATGAGACGTGGGTATATGAGTTTGACATGTAAACTAGGCAACAGGTGGCTGAATGGGGCTATCCACATGAGCCGAAGCCCAAAAACCCACATCAAAGTCGGTCAAGAGTGAATTGTCATGGTGTTGTGCACCAGAAACTCGTTCCAAGTGGTTCAATGGTAAATAAAGAATATTATTTGGAAGTTATGCGACGTTTGAGAGAGAATGTGGTGGACAAACGGCCCAATTTGTGGAAAGAAAACTCATGAATCTTGAGCCATGATAACGCACCGTCTCATAAGGCTCACATTGTGAACGCTTTTTTGACCAAACACTCGACAAGCATTATCGAACAACCAGCGTATTCACCGGATTTAGCCCCCTGTGACTTTTTCCTTTTCCCCTAAACTTAAATTGCCACTCCGCGCACGCCGCTTTGAATCGATAGAGCTCATTACGGGGAATTCGCTGAAGGAGCTGAAGCCCTTCAAACGCGTTTAGAAGGTGCTTTGTTGACTGGACTAATCGTTGGCATATGTGTATTTGATGTTTTCAGATTTATAAGTGGAAAATAATGAGAGTGAAGTAATACACTTGTTACCCGTAAAGCTGTCCAAAAAGAAGAAGGAGGGGTTTATTATCCTAACACTCAAAGTTGGCTGCTGTTTACATATACATATGAAACACGTCTAATGTGTGGTGATTAAGTCTCGTTCACATTTACAATTAAGTCTCGTTCACATTTACAACAGTATTGCATCGAATGGAGCCTATTTTGAAGGCGAAAAAATAAATTTTCATGATTAAACAATTATTTTGCGTTTTATTGAACGACTGCCGGTACTTTTTTCATTACATTTCGGCAAAGAATCGCTGATGTTTATTCAGCACAAAAGGTTCTCTCGCATCAATTCGAATAGCACCGCCTGTCTAGTCTCTAGAGAAACATTTATTGCCATACTTTGAAAACTTGCAAAATTTTAATCATTTTTGCGTAAAGTTAGAAAAAAACGCTGTACATGGTTTTTGTTTTTTTATCGTTAAACTTTAATAAAAAAATTAACAGACACTAAATAAACCGAACTATTTTATTGTCCATGAGTGCATGTCAGTGCATTCGTGTGTGTATGTAAATATGTAATCCTATACATACAAGCAAATGTTATCATGTTGCACATTGCGCATTGCAACAACTGTTGGTAATTGTTTCTGGGCGGTAATTTCAGTTTTGCACATTGCATTGTGCCATTTCGCTGCATTATAACAACTACAGCAACAACATAGAGTTGAAAACGCCTCACCAACGAACAATTCGCCAAACTAACTGAGTGGCAAAACGACGGCCAGACCAACTAAATAAGGAAACAGCGCGCTGCCCTCCATCTCCTCTGCGTAAACCGCTGTTCCCCCCAAATGCACTTTTTCCACACATTTCTATGCACTCTTCTTATGCCGCGCAAATGCAGCTGGAAGCATCGAAATCGAACAAGTGGTGCTGTCAACTATTTACGTTTGAGGGCGCAGAAGCAGTGTAGCCAGAAACAGAAAAGGCTGAAATTGGCATGGAAATTGTACTGGAGACGCTGCTATTTAATTTAATAAATTTTATGTTCATGACTCGAATGACTCGATGGTGGGCTCGTGAAAAGACCTCTCTCCAATTGCCAAGTGCATGCCAACACCACTACAAACTTACATACATACATATTCAGATATGTATGGAAGTCGTCGTGCAGACCATTTGCTAAGTTTTCAACGAAATTTGCTGTAGTTGTCGAAATGTCTACTTAAATTGCACTTTTGTTGGCCGTAAATTGTTTTTGGTAAGGAAATGATCGCGGCTGGAGTTATGTTGTTGTTTTATACTTATGTACATATGTATGTATGTGTATAGGTATTTTGCAGTACGCGCTGTTGCATGTGGTAATGACATTTAAATGCTTGTTGGCATTCTTAGTATTGGTATTTGTTGTTGGTGCTGCATGACCGTCAAGCAAAATTGAAGTGAACTATTATGCTTATGCATTATCATAATTCGGAAAGGTGAGGCGAATAATTTTATGGACTTGAAATTGAATTATTTAGGAAAAACTGCAATTTAATAATAGATAATAAAAAATAAAAGGTAATAAAATTACCACTCAGCAGTGGGAAATGTAAAGGTGATGAATTAAAAGTATCACTGCGGAAAAATGCTAAATGGGCATACGATTTATATAAGTCATGCCTAAGCCTCTAAGCCTTTGAATATACATATATAAGGTGCGTTTTTTAAGGGGTTATATACCTTGTGCTGGACTAAAAAATCGAAATCTTTTTTATGGCATATTCTAAAAGAATGTACATCATCTTAAAAATATAAAATCAAAAAATCATAAAGGTCGGAGCACTAGAACGAAAGTTATAGACCGTGGAAGCGCGCAAATTATCCATAAATGAAGTGCACGCAAAACTTTAGACGCGATTATCTCGAAGTTGACTATTTGACCGATTTGCATAAACTTTTTTTTAATTATTCGAAATTGCAACCTCGTGAATCTGAACGGTTCACTTTTTATAAACAAATATTATAGCCGAAGCTATGCTCTGTTCTGCTACTGTTCGATCACTTGAGATGGAACTGCTTATTTATACATGCATATGGCACGCTTTTGCAGAAGATTGTCATCTGAAATATCTCTGTTATCTAAGAGATAGGCCGGCACTCATAATTTGCGCCAACTTTTGACGGAGAAAGGCTGAAAGAATACCGATGGCATAAATTTAGACACATTTTTGATATGAACGCCAACAACAAATCTGTTATTTGTGCTGCGAAAAAAAAGCTCCAAGTAGCTAATTTTTCCTGCATTTCGATAACAAGTATTCTCTATTACTTTAATCCACTTGAAAATTTCCTTATATTAATAAGGCGTCCTTCGTTTAACACAAAGTTAAAAAAGATGACCTAAAGCATTTCACATTAATTACCAATATTTCCATATCAATCCCACTTTAACCTCAAACACATATTTATGTATTTGCAAATGTGCAAGCACAGGCAATTTTTGTGCGTACGTCTGTGCGCATTTGAGTAGTTGACCGCTGGTCAGTTCATCGGCTCTTTGTCTGCCCATCAGTTTGCGCATTCAACACGTGTCAAAATCAAATTCCTCAACACCTTTCGACATTCGTGCATATCAACAAGAATATTTTCACGAGAACATATTTACACGTAATTACTCGCATGCACGCGCACACACGGATACACACGCGCCACATACGACGTCCTTTACCTTGCTAATAACCCATTGTGCGTACTCGTAGGTGCTTCTGTAAGCGTGAATGTATTCGCTTGTGAAATGGTTAAAAATAGCCGCTGGTCATTTCACAGCCAACTGAACCCGCTGTTTAATTCGCTCAGCACAAGCGGGACACCCTCCTTCCGCCTCCCACTGTTCCATCAGCTGATTGAATTTTTCCTGCTCATTTCAATGCGTATACGCCAAGGCAGGTAAGCAGGCAGAAATTAAAGGCGTGCAACTGGCATTTGCTGGTGATGCTGGTGCTGGTGATGCTGCTGCACGTCCACACGCTTTCATTGATGATTATTGCGTTAATTATCCAGTCAACTCCTACCACCAATTTTCTACCTACTCTCCTTACCTCCGCCAAGAGCTGAGCTGAGCTGAGCAGTGCGTTTAACTTAATTTTTATGCCACGCACACAAAAGCACCTCACACACACACATCCAGAAACCACAATAACAAAAATAGCAACAACTTCAATAGGCAGAAAATGAGCGCTCACTGATGTGAACTTCAAAAGGAATTTCAGCTATTTCCGTTCTGCTTGCTTAATGTGCAAGTACATACCGGCTAGTTGTTGTTATTTTGTTGCTTACTCTGCCATAGAGTCGGAAGAAAATCGTACATATATCCTTGGCCGCTCCAAACGGTCTACAGCGGGCACATAGAAGAGTGAGATACTTATATATGCACATACACACATACACATGCAAGTTAACAGCTCAACATCATTGCTAACTGATAGGCCATCCTTAGAAATATATTTCTGCACCTAAGTAATGCTTGTTGTAATGCTGCGTAGTAGGATGATGGATTTATAAAAAAGAATCAACTAAGTAATATTTTTATAGCTGTTTTTGAAGGGCACAAACACCTAATAAACCAGCTGGAAATGTTTCTGGTCCCTCTGTTTGAAGTGCACGGCTCAACTTTGAGTTGTAAGAATTTATAAGCAAATCGAAATAAAAAATTGCGTATAAGATAAAAATAGGGATCGAACTTAAAAAATTGTATTATATTACGTTGCTTTCGCATTGTCTATCTAGCAAAAATTTCAAACTAACTTCCTGATACCTCATCAAGTTGGTCTCCTTGCCGCGGGTATGAGGCTTAGTGCTGGTTTAGACCTCATAGAGTGAAGCACCATATAGATATTGGCTAGCCAATGGCCGACGGTGGCCCATCAATCACCATGCGCAGATTACCATACCGACGACTATCCCACTGTTATTGCCTTACCTGGTATCCCATCATCTCCTCTCCTGCACCCCCTAATCCAGGGGGTTACGCGTCACCGTGCCCAATGGATGGTTTGCAGCCAGAGTTAACGGCGTCCTTCTGAAACTGAATCACCTCAGGAGGTAGAATGACCTCGACGTTTCCCCTTTCCCCCTAAAAAAATGTTAGTCCGCCACGTCAAGCTGTGCGGACGATTATGAAATATAAATATGCATAAAAAACCTAGCCTCGGACAACCAAGGCAACCCAAAATTAAGACCCAATCTCTCAAGAAGGTCAGGACTTTCAATAAAAAAGACCACCACTATAAGCGGAGTGAAGCCTGTCGCCAAGCCAGAGCCTAGCTTCCACTGCGTCACTTCAGGGACTGCCTCTACGGCAGCGAGGTCTCTTATTCACAAAAAAACCAATCCTGTCTTAAGACAAGTTGAGGACGACATACCATCTACGTCTGGTACCAGCAGTAGGCACCCCCCTCGCAACAAAATCCTTAGGAAGCAAGAGCTGCCCTGTCAGAAAACAAGCAGACCTTGCTGTCCCAGTCACTCCAGGTAGCACGGGAAATCCGGAAGAAGAAACAACCCCACCAATGTCAGCAGCATCGGACCATATGGCTCAGCCAACGGCTTCTGGTGTTTGCCCTTCTGGCACTATCACTGCTCCAGGTAGCATCCACCCCCGGTGCTTCAGAAAGGTACTATCATACCAGGGGATCGGCCTTCAGAACCCTGGAGAGACTGAAGTACATTAGGGAAAAGGATCTGACAGAGGAATAGTCAGACTCCAAGGCGTGGGCTAAAGCCTTCATTACCGAACATTCATTACCGAGTGAAGGGACACCGGCTAAAGTCAAACGAATTAAGATTTCCGCCACTGAGATGACTAATGTCACGGCGAAGAAGTATTTAGCAAAAGGAAGCCATATACTGGCGGTGATTGATCGCAGTTCCCACGATGGTGCGACCTCTCAAGCCAACTGGGACCTGATAAACAGTAGTCTTTGGAAGGTGTACAGGGACAACCTGAAAGAATATCCAGAACCTCCACCCAGTTGCTCGGTTGAGGGATGGTCTCAATCCCACGTCAAACTAATAAGGCGTGCTGATCAACGTTCCTTGGACCTTTACACCCTGGCAATTAATCGCATAGGCGAACTTTGACCTGGGGCCCGCCTTGATGTGGTCCCCCGAGAAGACATTCCCAACCGACCAAGATCTTTGTTGCTTTGGCCGAGCTCCTCTTCCGATATTTGGTGTGTGCATCTCAATATTTTTCTATAAATGGAGGGACCTACAGTTTTATGCTGCGGATGATTTTTTTGAGGGGATCTTTCTAACTAAATTAAAGTGAGACATTTTTTCGTGCCAAAATTCATTCGTCTAGATATTTGAATGTGGTCAGGTAAGGGAAATAAAAAAGGTTTTGAAAACCTAATAATGATAATAAAAAAAGTTTTGATATCTACTGTCATCGTTCTAAAATAGCCGTTTGTCTGCAGTGAAAATGAAAAAAGACGCAAAAAGGGGGATGAGAACTCCACATGGCATCTATCAAAATAATTATACAAACAGTACTAAGGTAAAAGTATACTGGACACTTTCCAAGGATATTTAGTCGAATGCGCAATGGGCTGCCAAAGGCTGCCATCATCTCACCATATCACCACTTCACCCTCTCGCCGCTGTTCATCGCATTTAAAGCTAATCTCAAAACAAACGTAAATAAGACTTTACGCATAATTTCATAACAAGATTCCGTGCTGGGAGAAATAGTTAAAATAACAACAACCACAACCCCAAGTAATACAAAGAAATGCCAGCTTTTAATTTTCCCTGTTTTCCTAAGCATTTCCTTGGACCGCTTCCTCCTGCACGTGTTTGGCCGGCATTAATAAGTCAAAGTCAGCGAGAAAAGGGGCTGAATTTTTGTTTCCTATGTTACGAAGGATTTTTCCTGCTTATTCTGCTTCTTTTCACATAAAAACATCTTTTTCATTCCGGTTTCTTTTGTGTAATTTGTTGTATTCGACTTTGATTTGCGTTTATCTTTTGAATTTTTATTACCAAATATTTTTCCCATTTTTTGCTGGTTTCAATTTGATTTTTTTTTTTTAATTTTTTGTTGTTTATAATATATGATATTATAAATCTTAGAAATGCGTAGAATTAAAATGAGCGGAAATTATTGTTTCTAAATAAATTTCCGGCGAATTTTGCCCTGTTAGCATAAATGGTTAGGTGGTCAGCGTGGCACAGCTGTTTGAGTTCTTTGAAAATTGTGTTTTAATTTTATAGCCCTAAACAGTAATGATTGCCAAGAGAAGTGAAGGAGTCTTTCATGATTTATATTGTATATTGGATACAGAAATTTAATTTTAATTTGGCAAATGAGGCCTTTTGATTTTTTTAGTTTTTCTTAGAGCAATCGTGTTAAAAAAAGTGAAGAAAAAAAAAGCATTAAATAAATAAAATTAGAAAAAATTAAAAAAAATATAATAACTTATATAACACAGTGCATAACTTATAATTCAAAATTGATAAGCAACGATTTAAAATTCGGAAATCACAATTCCTTCACTTACATATTATAAAAATTAGAAATTCATATATTCATAAAAAATAAAAAATTCCTCAGTCGCACATTCAAAAAATTTTTTTAGTTTCTAGATTCGAAAATTCATAAATTTTTAAAATGTTAAAATCTTCATAAATTCAAAAACTAATAAAAAAATGTGTAGATTCATCAATTCATAAATTCATAAAACCACATACTCATAAACTCATAAACTTATAAATTTGCAAATTCATAAATTCATGTCTTCATAAATTCATAAATTCACAAAATCATTAATTCATAAATTCATAAATTCACAAATTCATAAATTCATAAATTTATAAACTCATAAATTCTTTAATTCATAAGTTCATAAATTCACAAAATCAATAATTCATAAATTCATAAATTCACAAATTCATAAATTCATAAATTCATAAGTTCATAAACTCGTAAATTCATTAATTCAATAATTCATAAACTCATAAACTCATTAATTCAGATATTCCTCAATTCATAAATTTATAAAATCATCAATTGAAAAATTCATAAAATCACATACTCATAAATTCATGAACTTATAAATTCGCAAATTCATAAATTCTTATATTCATCAATTCATAGACACATATATTCATTCATCCATGAACTTATAAACTCGTAATTTCATCGACTCAGATATCCATACAATCATAAATTCATAATTCCTCAATTGTAAATTCATAATTTCATTAATTTATTCACAAATCCATAAACGCATATATGCAGGAATTCTAACATTCGCGAATTTATAGATTCATTTATGTTTAAATTCATAAATTCATATTAAATGTACAATTCATACACAAATTTATGGATTCATGTAATAATAAATTCCTAAATTCATAAATCCATAATTTCATAATTTCATACATTCAAATTTCTTAATACAATGTTTTAATTTGCTTTATTTTCCTATTTTTATAAAGTGATGAATGATTTTATTATTATTTGATCCATTTGGCATCGCTCATTTCCATTCCCATCGCGTTCATATCTATTGAACCAGTAGCATCATTAATTATTTGAATTTGGAAAGGCGCCTCCACCTCTTCATTTGCTTCAGTATTTGTTCAATTTCACGGTGTGAATTTCTTTATTTTCGATTCTCGTTTTTTGTTTTTTTTTTTCTTTTTCGTTTTTGCTTCTTTTTATTTGTGTCTGTCATACAATATTTTTTCCACTTTACAAAACCATCGATACAAATTAGTTTTGCTACTCATATGGATTTGACTACTACTTATTTGTAGATATGTGCACACACACATATATGTACATTCATACATTCTTTTTTGTTGTTTAATTTTTTCCGTACTTCACCGCTTGGCATTTGCTTAATTTTCATAGTCATCGCGTAATGATCGAGTTCATACAAATGTGGAAAAAATGAATCTTTCAAAACGATCATCAATTATGACAATATGAACGTCAAACTACATATGTTTGTATGTACATATATGTATATGTACATGTATACAATACAAGTGGATGTTTACCACATTTGATTCGACTCATTAAGTAGAAAAGCATCGAGTTTTGATTTCTTTTCTTCCAGTTGCCGCTTGCATTAATTTATAGTTACGGGCGCTTTGGCGTGGTTAAATATAAAGATTACTGGCTAAATGTCTGAATTAGTGAAGAATTTCAAACTGATTAGAGATTTCAGAGCAATTAAGAGATACTTATGTATGTAGCGTAGTTTGGTGTGTCTAATTCTGCATGTGAAAATTACGCCTCAACTAAGTGCAATACTTTGATAGAGTTGAAGTTTTCTTTTCGAAGTTATAAACCAGTTATGATTTTTAAATGCAATATTTTCACAGCATCGGCAAACTCAATTTCTTTCATTGCCTTAATTTTGGTTTTAATTTAGAAAGCTGAAATAACTGTATTAAAATTAAAATTAATGAATATTTCACCGAGGCGTAAGGTTTTCTTGGTAGCTGCTAAAACGGATGATGGATTTTCTGCGTGAGCCTGTCAGAGAAGCTTATTTCGTGGCTTTGATTTCAGATTGATATGTGCGGGGCAGGAGGGCCAGTTATGGAGAGTTACACGTAAAATCTGAGGACTATTATGAATGAACTATTTGCATATTTATTCAGAAATTCGTGGGCCTAAATAAAGTAACAGTCATTGTAAAACTTTCTTGAACCGACACCAATTCTGTATAATTATAAAATTAATCAAAGGCGTCAATCTTAACACGTTGAGTGCCACCATACAAGAAAAAAAATGGGGTTCGTCCGGCCACGATTTTTTTTTACATAATACAATAGAATATTTGAATTTTTGAATAGGCCATATGATGCCACATTGGTCTCAGACCCATAGGCCAAGCAGCATAAACAATGCAATGGCTCTAGTATGGCGTGAATACACTACTACTAATAGCCTCTATGAAGCAGCTGCATCAGCACAAACCGAAATCTCACACATTATACCGTGAGACCAAGTGTCACCAAGAGGCCTGAAAGTCCCTTCGCACTGTGAGACCAACCTGGACTCACATGGCACTCAGCGTGTTAAGTAAAAGAAAAGAAAGCAATCATGAAATCTGATACATAAGGACCACTCTGATCGCTTTGAAAGAGAAAGAGAATACTTCTTTTTTTAATAGTTTTAAGCAACTCATTTTATAAAAGCCAAGATTTGTTCCATTCCATTGTCTTAATTATTTGAATGACTCTATGATTGATGCGGATGGACTGCTCCTCCATTTCGATATGGTGTCGTTTCACTTCGGGTTCAATGTAGTGAAGAAAGCTTGTGGAATAAACTTTACTAAGTTGAACTGAAACTTGATCACTTCCCAGAGATAGTTCGATATTTTAGATAATTCGCGTACTCTTCGTAATTTCTGCGGTTATCCTATCCGATTAGAATGACCCCCGCGTTTTACTAAGTACTTTCGCGAGCACCGTGGCTGACTGGATTTGTGCGTGACTATTACTCAGTAGATCCAAGTTTGAAGCCTATTTTAGACTTTCAACATCAAATAATGGAACATTTTTTTAATAATACCGGTCGATTTTCGGCCAATGATAGCGAACATCTAAGTGTTTTTCTGCCTTGAAAGAGCTATTTGAAATTTGAAGGCGGCATAAGGCTGTAGGTTTAGAGCAACAGCAAGAAGCACACTATATATTTAAGGAAAAAAAAGTATGACAGATTTTACCTTTTTCTGTAATCATCTCTTCGCCAGCTAGTGCAGCACTGGAAATTAAAAGCTCACTTTTTTCAATCAGTTTTTTAATAATTCGATGGCGCAGGCTAGACACTCAGAAAGTAAATTTTACATTGGAAGTAGTTTTACTCTAAGGCCCAATGATTAGTACTCGGGCATGAACTTTGGGTTATAAGATATGATAAAATTCTTGGAATAGTTGGATATACAGATGGCATTGCAGCTGTATTAATCGCTCGAAACACTGGCGAAGCCAAAACGAAGTTTAATCAAGTGATGATCCGAGTACAGACAAGGCTAGAGGACCAGGGACTAAGACTGGCTACAGAGGAAACAGAGCTAATCCTTCTAAAATGGTGGTCAAATACGTAGGAGTTCAATTAGACGCAAGATTAACTTACTGGGCGCACATAAATTATGCTGCCACTAAAGCTGCCAAAGTAAACGGCATGTTAAGTAAGCTGATGGCAAACCTTGGATGTTCAACTCAACTTTAAATGGGCCCGACGAACTCGATGCTTCTATACGGATGTGAAATATGGGCAGATGCACAAAGGTGAAATGCCGGCGAAAAACTTTAGAATCTCTGGCATTCACTGCGCTCTCAAGGCACTTCATAAAGAAGAGTATCAGAAGCAGCGTTTTGAGTTATCAGCGGAACCATCCCTATAAATCTTCTAGCACAAGAGCGCAAACGGAGATGGGAGGCAAAAATCTCAAGAACTCCAGAACCAAGCTTCTCCGACATTTGAATTCAAGCATCTACAATTGGGCAAACTAGATTGAACTCTTAACATTACGGTAGATTGACAGCGAGACTAATACCCGAATTAAAAAAGTGGGTAGAAGTAAAGCACGGTGAGGTTAACTATTACCTCACACAGTCTTTATCCGGACATGGGTCCTTCCGCAAGTATTTGTGGCAAATGGGTCTGAAAGTACTCGATATGGTACCTGATACAGGGTGGGCCAAATAGCGTTTGCTTTTTGAACCACCTATTTTTTTGAGAATGGTAACACAAATGACATGCCAAATATGTTCATAATTTACTTAAAGGTTTGACATTTACGAAATGGGACGCTATACGCTTGAACAAAATTGGGAAATATTGAAAACCTATTTCCAAAGTGGTGAGTACTTCTTCTTTTCTGATGAAGCTCATTTTTACATCGGTGGCTTAGTCAATAAGCAAAATTGTCGGATTTGGGGCTCAGAAGATCCACACTTTACTGTAGAGAAGCAAATGCATTCACAACGAGTCACTGTTTGGTGCGGTTTTTGGTCTGGCGGCATCATCGGGCCATTTTTTTTCGTAAATGAGCGAGGAGCCGCGGTCACAGTAAATGGCGAGCGTTACCGTGACATGCTCAACGAGTTGTTTCCAAAAATTTAAGAGGATGACATGGACGACATTTGGTTTCAACAGGACGGTGCAACTTGTCACACTGCCAAAGTTACACTCGAGCTTTTGGCTACCGTTTTTGAAAACCGAGTAATCAGCCGAAATTCCGATATCATTGGCCCCCTCGGAGCTGTGATTTAAGCCCGTTAGACTATTTCTTGTGGAGAACCGTTAAGGACAAATGCTATGGGAACCATCTAGAGACGATTAATGCTTTAAAACACGAAATCGAAGTTGCCATTCATGGAATTGGAGTCCAAACAATCGAAAATTTGCTTAAAAATTGGGTTGATCGAATGGCCTACTTTAAAGCCTGTCGTGACTGTCATTTGAACGATATTATTTTTCATTCATAAATGACAATGTTCAATCTTCAAAATAAAAAAAAAAGTTTGAAAAAATATTAATTCGTGTTTTTTTATAGCCGATTCAAAAATCAAATTTTACATGGCTCACCCTATATTTGTGGCGAAGGGGAAAGGTGAACCTACCGAATTGGATTTATGGAGATACTGAATACGATGATGCTGAGGACAGCTTCTTCAAATGCGAGAAGGGGAAACATAGAGAGAACAACTCTGCAAAAAAAAAACAAGAAAATGATGATATCCATCCCCATATCTGAAATGGAATCTTATGAGCAACAAACGAAAATGTTTTTGTAAAGATGGGACTCTGGATGCATAACGAGTAAATGAATGTGTCCTTCTTAGGACTCCGTCTGGGATCTCTGCCTTGAATCAATGCGAAAGCAAGCCCGGGGTTGTGAAAAAAGTTCAAAAAAAGAGAAGGGATGTTTTTTGTGGAACCAATATGTCTAAATGTGTTTGTTGTTGTGTATGTTTTACCAGAAAGTTCGGCGGCTTACAGAAGGTTTCAAGACCGGGGCGTTTTCCTGTAAGAACAAAGACGGCGATCTGGTGACTGACGTACAGAGCAATCTTAAATTATGGAGGGAACACTTCTCGAACCTGTTAAACGGTGACAGCTGCGCATGTCATAGAGAATGTGAAGATCCCGATACCCCAATCGTTGACGACGGAATTGTCGTTCCGTTACCCGACCATGACGAGGTGAGAATAGCAATATCACGGCTAAAAAACAACAAAGCCGCGGGCGCCGACGGACTGCCGGCTGAGCTATTCAAACATGGCGGCGAGGAGCTGGTAAGGTGCATGCATCAGCTCCTATGCAAAATATGGTCGGATGAAAGCATGCCTGCCGATTGGAATTTAAGTGTGCTCTGCCCAATCCATAAGAAGGGCGATCCTGCAATTTGTGCCAATTACCGCGGGATTAGTCTTCTAAATATCGCCTATAAGGTTCTAGCGAGCGTATTGTGTGAAAGGCTGAAGCCCACCGTCAACCAACTGATTGGACCTTATCAGTGTGGCTTCAGACCTGGAAAGTCCACCATTGACCAAATATTCTCAATACGCCAAATCCTGGAAAAGACCCATGAAAGGAGAATCGACACACACCATCTTTTCGTCGACTTCAAAGCTGCATTCGACAGTACGGAAAGGAGTTACCTGTATGCCGCGATGTCTGAATTTGGTATCCCCGCAAAACTAATACGGCTATGTAAGATGACGTTGCACAACACCAGCAGCGCCGTCAGAATTGGGAAGGACCTCTCCGAGCCGTTTGATACCAAACGAGGTTTCAGACAGGGTGACTCGCTGTCGTGTGACTTCTTTAACCTGATGTTGGAGAGCTTCGTACGAGCCGCAGAACTTAATCGCTCAGGCACAATTTTTTATAAGAGCGTACAATTGCTGGCGTATGCCGATGATATTGATATCATCGGCCTTAACAACCGCGCTGTTAGTTCTGCCTTCTCCAAACTGGATAAAGAGGCAAAGCGAATGGGTTTGGTGGTGAACGAGGACAAAACGAAGTACCTCCTGTCTTCAAACAAACAGTCGGCGCACTCGCGTATCGGCACCCACGTCACTGTAGACAGTTATAATTTTGAGGTTGTAAAAGACTTCGTGTATTTAGGAACCAGCATTAACACCGATAACAATGTCAGCCTTGAAATCCAACGTAGAATCTCTCTTGCCAACAAGTGCTACTTTGGACTAAGTAGGCAATTGAGCAGTAAAGTCCTCTCTCGACGAACAAAACTAACACTCTACAAGACTCTCATCATGCCCGTCCTAACGTATGGCGCAGAAGCTTGGACGATGACAACATCCGATGAAGCGACGCTTGGAGTGTTCGAGAGAAAGATTCTGCGTAAGATTTTTGGACCTTTGCACGTTGGCAATGGCGAATATCGTAGACGATGGAACGATGAGCTGTATGAGCTTTACGACGACATAGACATAGCGCAGCGAATAAAGATCCAGCGGCTTCGTTGGCTGGGTCATGTCGTCCGAATGGATACAAACGCTCCGGCTTTGAAAGTATTCGATGCGGTACCAGCTGGTGGTAGCAGAGGAAGAGGAAGGCCTCCTCTGCGTTGGAAAGATCAGGTGGAGAAGGACTTGGCTTCACTTGGTGTGTCCAATTGGCGCCGGTTAGCACGAGAGAGAAACGACTGGCGCGCTTTGTTAATCTCGGCCAAAATCGCGTAAGCGGTTATCGCGCCAATTAAGAAGAAGAAGAATATGACTAAATAGGATATTGAAAATTCATATTAAAAAGAACAAAGTTCTCCACTAAGTGATACTGTAATTTTCAAAAATATCTACAAATCAGTGAAAAATTACATTTATGTTTACCCTAGATGTGATTTTCAACTATGTAGGTTATGCTGGGCTACCTAAAGTAGAATACCGACGATGAACATGCTCGCTGTCGTTTGCCCCAGACAGCGAGCAGCTCATATGGGATTTAGTGCTTATAGTGAAAAATGGTTAGCAAAAGGCAGATGATGCAATTGGAATGTTCGTTATTCATGCCTGTTTGAAAAAGTAAAGGAGGAGGAGCTCGGCCAACCATCTTACAAAAGTGTACGCGCCAATTATTAATTTTTTTAATGCGGAACGCGATTACGCCAAGGGAAAAGTTATCCGCTACGTTGAGATTCGTTGCCTCATGACAAAACTACGAGGATTGCGCTATCGGGAGATGATTACCGATTTTTGATGGCCGGAATTGGATGGTCAACGTCAACGTGATCTGGACAACGTTTATTTTCAGCAAGACGGCGCTACGTGCCACACAAGCAACGAAACCATTGATCTTTTACGGGAAAAGTTTCCGGGTCGTGTTATCTCTCGAAGAGATGATCACAATTGAACACCGAGCCATCTAACCTCAGCATATCTCTAAGCTTTTAAGTCAACACAGATTTAACTTGAGCTGTCTACATTCTATCTTCGACATTCTTGGATATTTTTCGAGTTAATTTTTCTCCACCTAAGGCCTTAACCACAGCGTGACTGTCAACAAAGAAGGCGAGACTTGAGCGAGGTCTATCATATTCACCAGCATAGGTCACACCCTGGAAAACGCTTCGGTGCAGTGGAAATCTGTAAGTAGCTCTCAATGATTTTTCTTCAATACTGACTCCATCTGTGAAGATTGGGATCTCGGCATCACTTAGAACGGTAGCAAATGCCAAGTTATTTCTGTCCATATAAATAATCGTTTGCTCACCTCCCAATAATTCGCGTAACTTTATGTGATCTCAGATTGCAATTATGTTTTTTTTTCATATTTCTGAATAGTGGAGACTTCATCCAAGTATCGCTGTTAGGCAAAAACACGACTCACTAAAATGAAACAGCAGGAAATCGCTAGCCTATCAATTCTTCTTCTTCTATCAATAGCAAGAGCTAACGCCTATGCGTATGCAACATAAATGTGTAACGATTCATAAATCTATTACGACCTGCACTTTTCCATACAATAATACATCCTCCACCCCCTCTTTCCTCAACTCATTTTTGGATGTTCAGAAAACCACCGACGCTTTCAACACTGTTTGACTTAGTTTGCGGGCTTGTAAAAAACTGTCGTAGCCACTTACGGAGTAAGGGTTGGAAATTTGAATCCCGGCGCACTTTTCCTTCTTTCGCTGTCTTTTTTCTTTTTCTTTAGCGCTGCATTAGCTTTCTGCGAAAACTTCATAAATATAAAAGTGAGCATTTCACAGGAAATTCGTTGTTTTATTCTTCGACGCTTCATTTTCTATGCGCCAATGTTTGCATTCATTCATTCATTCACTCATTTTTTCTTTCTACGATTTTTTTATTCTTCGGCGCCTTCGGTGATATTCCAGCTATTGTGTTGGCATTGTGCCGGCAAATTGTACGTTATAAATGGATTATTGCAATTAGCCCTTCATGTCCCTGCACGAGAGTGCACCACACACACACACACTCTTACACAAAGCAGGAAACCAGAGAAACCAAAGCGTAGCGAAATAATAACAATAAAAAAATCGTTGGAAAAAAACTCAGAAATGTGCACCAAAAAGGAAAAATGTGATGCCAAGAGCAACTTACACGGAATCATAAAAATGTATTAAAAGCGGCATTTGCCCACATCTTCCCACATCCTTGCCTTCACCGTTGCGCTGCATAACCTCGCCTTGATCGGTGGGTGGTCGGCGTAAAGCGAATTACCATCGTGGCCCATTTGAAACAAAAATTTTCCTTTGCTCCCAATTCGTTATTATTTCTTATTCTACATCTTTTTGTGTGTTTTTTCGTTTTTTCTGTTCCTTTATTTTCTGTATTGTTGGTTTTTTTTTGCTCGCCGCACTTGCTGTGTTTGGCTGTGTGTTGTCAAGAAAAATGGAAAATTATGTAAATTTCGCAATAAATGAGTTTTTATGCATTTATGAAAGCATTATTTCATGTTACTCGTATATTCTTTTGTATTTCACAGCGGCGAGAAGCCATTTAATGCCTCACCTTATGGCTTTTTGGCTAGCACGAGCCTTGTGGTGGATTAGCGCCATTTGGGTGTCGTTGCTGTTATTTTTGCTACATTTGTTTGCGTTTTAAGTTTGGGTTTTTCGTGTTGCAGTCATTAATGGCGGTAATGCAGTTAGAAATCGTAATGGGATGTGGTTACTGGGGGTACATTTTTCCTCTAATATTAAATAATTATTATATTCGTTGGCCAAAACAAATAATTTAGCGCACTAAAATTACTTTATCGAATGAATTAGAGCAGCAAAACAGAGACAATCCAAGTTAGTCGCGGTGAGTTACAATCACAATTAACCCGAAATCAACATCAACCTCAGTAAGCCATGTTAGGTGACCTGCATTTCAGCCTCCCCTTCGTATGGGGTATACCATCTTTACGACCTCTCACTTACTTAATGGCTGAGGCAGTAGCCGCTCGGTACGTCCACTGACTACTAAACTCAAACTTTTTGCAGTGTTTTGGAAAATGCAATTCTATTCTTCAATTACTAATTAATCGAACTGCCAAAAATGTCTGCAAAGTCGACAATTCTCTCAAAGATACTGATCGACTGCGCCACTTTTAATAAAGTGTGATCAATTTAGAGGCGACAGATTTTAAATTGAAATAAAACAACGAAAATTCAAATTATTATTTTTGTGTAGAACCAGTCATGACATTTATTTCTTAAAGATAATCCCTTCCTAATGTAACTGCGCCGAAATTTGGCCATCCGTATACCCCTATTTTGAATGAGCCGCTGGAGCACTTATGTCGGTATATCTCGAATTACTTTAGTTATGTTGGCTTTCAATGCCTAAATCGAAGCTAATTTATTCACAAAGCATTTACACTTTACATATCCCCACAAATGGAAGTCCAAAGATGTGATATCACACGATATTGGTGGTGAATCCGCTGATCCAAGACGAGAGATAAATAGCTCTCTAAGATGTCGATGCAGTAAATCCATTGTTTCACGGACTGTGTAGCAAATAGCGACGTATTGTTGGAACCGAATGTTGTGGAGATCACAGGCTTTAATTTTTGGCATCAAAAAGTCGTTCATCATGGTTCGATAGGGTTCGGTATTCACTGTGACATTGGCGCCAGCCTCATCTTTGAAAAAGTATTGGTCGATGGTTCCTCCAGCCCATAGGCCGCACCAAACTATATATAACTCTCAATGGATGCCATGGCTGTTCTTGAATGGTTTCGGGTTGCAAATACGGCAATTTTGCTTATTACCGTAGCCAAAAAGCCAAAAATTTGCCTCATCACTGACATTCACCTGAGCGCGCGATGAACACTTTCCACAGCGCGTCGATTTTTGTAAAACGATGTGTAACACTCTACAAGGCTCTCATCATGCCTGTCCTAACGTATGGCGCAGAAGCGTGGACGATGACAACATCCGATGAAGCGACGCTTGGAGTGTTTGAGAGAAAGATTCTCCGGAAGATTCTTGGGCTTTTGCATGTTGGCAACGGCGAATATCGCAGACGATAGAACGATGAGCTGTATGACCTTTACGACGACATAGACATAGCGCAGCGAATAACGATCCAGCAGCTACGTTGACTGGGTCATGTCGACCGAATGGATATAAACGCTCCGGCTCTGAAAGTATTTGATGCGGCACCAGCGGGTGCTGGCAGAGGAAGAGGAAGGCCTCCTTTGCGTTGGAAAGATCAGGTGGAGAAGGACTTGGCTTCACTTGGTGTGTCCAACTGGCGCCGGTTAGCACGAGAAAGAAACGACTGGCGCGCTTTGTTAAAATCGGCCAAAATCGCGTAAGCGGTTATCGCGCCAATTAAGAAGAATAATAAGAGAAGATTTGTAAACTTTGTTCAGGCGTAAGTTTTTCCGTGATGATACTGCCAATGAATACTGAAAAAATTATGTATTTAGTTTCACAGTAGTCACGTGTGGTATGTCAAAAAAACTTTATTGGAAAAAGTACCTCCAATCTAATCACCCTTTACTTATATGCACATATACATACGTACTTATCATGGACAGGTCATGCAATCGCATTTACGCAAATGCAGTAAACATTTGTAATTGCATATTTGGAGATACTCAAATCTACTTAAGTCTCATTTAAGTCCAACTTATTTGATTGATGGCCTCTTACAATTTCATTCTTTCTTTTCAATATCTGCTTTTGGCAGAATTCTCACATCGGCTGAGTAGTTGGCGCAGAGAAGGCAGTGTATTTGCTTGCCTAAGTGTCGGCCCAACAAACTGGCTGGCCTAGCTACATTTTGGAGAAGCTTCTGCATTGCCACATATTCCAAGTTATGGGGCATATATGGGATTTTGCGGCTCATTTGCTGGCTGCAACATCAAAGCAAGCGATCGTTGCGCCGGCGCATAAAACCATGAGAGACGTCAATAGCGACAGTTAAGACCACAATAACAATAGCTCAGAGTAGGAACAACAATACAAGTAATAGCAAAAACAACAATGCGAGTGATGGTGAACAACAAGGAAAGTGGCCACAACAACCACATTAAACGCTTTAAAGTACAACAAAGATTTTACGGGCATTAACACCAGCGGCATGGCATCATCAATTTCGGGGTGTCAGTGTCAGTCAGTCAATGCGTCAGTTGTTGGGTCATTCAGAAGTCAATATCATAAGGCACGCACCGCACCCTAAACTCGCACATCAAATAAATGCAAAACAAAAAGTACGCGCAATCGTACATTTGTATGTAGGTACAGCTGTGTTCTCAATAATAGCAGTGCGAAAAATTGCAATATTTTGATGATTTATTTATTTTTATTTTTTTATAAAAATATAGACTAATTAATATAAATTATGTACAAAATTTCTTTAAAAAAATCGAACAGGAAATTTTATAGTCCATTGAATTTTGGAATTATAAAGTTATCTCCTTTTTTTTGTGGGTAATGGGGTTTAAAATGCCTTCACACTAACAGCGGCCTGTCAAGCAAACCCTCCTTCTCTTCTGGGGAGACTTCCTTCCCGGAAGGTCCTTCCCGGAAGGTCCCGGGAGGTCCCCGAATGACGTCCATGAAATGGACCACTTCTTTTCGCCCACGTTCGGGTCCACCATGGGAAAGCCTCCCCTCTTTGTTATACTGCGTCGAAGTATATTTGTTGCTCCGTAATAAGCCCTCAACGTATCTTTTGGCCGCATTCCAGGTATTCTCGCGTACAAGCGGCTTCCCAATCACATTGGTCGGCGCGATGTCGCCAATCTCTTCCCTCGGAGCATTTTTTTCACAAGCCATCTGTCGCAACTAAAGAACGTGTGTTCGGCGTCATCGCTATGTGCTTCGCAGTTTATGCACCTAGGACCTTTACCTTACACAGGCGACATAGGTATTTTCGGAGGTATTCGTGGCATGGGCGGAACTGAGTGACGAAATAGCCCTCTTCCTCGAAGTTCCGTTGAACCCATTTGCCTATTGTAGGAATCAGCTTCGCCGTCTATCTGCCAATAGATTCAGTGTCCCATCGGCTTTGCCACCGCCACATAGTGTGGTCCCTCCGTTCCGCGGCGTTAGTGGTGGTATGTTTTTCCTGTAATCCCACCGATGCACTCGTTCACGGACCATGAGGCCGATAGGTATGACCCCGTTTATGGGCGCCTGAGACAGTTTAAGAATCAAATTGCTAAAAAATTACGTTAATTTTTGACAATTTTTTTTTTGTTGGCGGACTTGTGCCTTTCTCACGAAAAAAAATTTCGAGCTTTTGTTATAAGGAAGAAAATGCATAGCACCGTCAACAAAAACACATTTTAAAAAATCATCGCGATTTTTAAGCCACTGCCGACTTGCACTTTATTATAAAAGGTGGCGCAAAATTAATCACTCTATTTTTCAAATGACGTCGTGTGTCAATCATATATGACGCTTGTGAACTAGACAGACGCAGTATACAATGAGGCGGGCAATAGATCGCGGAAAGGTCAAAATAAAGATTTCCATCCTGAAAATAATTTTATTTTATTTAGCAAAATAGTTATTCAAAATCAAAAATTGGATCAATAATTTTGCACCACCTTGCATCAAAAAGATTTTCATCCGCAAAACAACTTGTTTTATTTACCGAAAAAGATATTAAAAAAAATATTATACTTAGCAAAATGTTTTTAAAAAAGGAAAAATTGTAGGATTAATTTTGGGCCACCTTGTTTCAGAGAGATTTTCATTCTCAAAATCTTCTTTTTATTTAGCAAAAAAGTTATTAAAAAAATTGGATGATAAATCTGCGCCACCTTGTATTAGAAAGATTTTCATGCGCAAAACAACTTCTTTTTATTTACCGAAAAAGTTATTGAAAAAAATTATTCAGCAAAAAGTTTTTAAAAAAGAATATAATGGAGGAATAATTTAATGTATTTTGTAAACTAGGGTCTCTGTAAGCTTTGTATCAGAAAGATCTTCATCCTCAAAAAAACTTTTTTTATTTAGCAAAGAATTAAAAAAAAGGATGATTAATATTGAGCCACCTTGTATCAAAAAGATTTTCATCCGCAAAATATTTTTCTTTTATTTAGCAAAAAGTTAAAAAAAAGAAATTGAGGACTAATTTTGTACGACCTTGCATCAAAAAGATTTTCATCCGCAAAACAATTTTTTTTATTTAGCGAAAAAGTTTTTACAAAAGTGGATGATTAATTTTGCGCCACCTTGTATCAAAACTTTTAAAAAAGAAAAATTGTAGGATTACTTTTGTACCACCTACCTTTTTTTATTTAGCAAAAGAGTTATTAAAACAAAAATTGGATGACTAATTTTGCGCCACCTTCTATCCCAATTGAATAAGCTACAAGACTGCATACTAAGAATTTTTCTAAAAAGTGTGAATGAAAAGTTTGCTTTAAAAATGTGTTTTGTTGTTATATTATGAACTATATTTTTTCTTAATAAAAGGAAAATTATTTAAAACTTTGTATCGCACTGCTTTTATTGTGAACACAGGTGTATGTATGTATGAATGTATGTATGTATGTTTGTATTTTCATACACATTTCTATTGGCACAAAGTATTGAAGAATTGTGTTAATTTGTTTTCTCAATCGCTGCATCTGGTTCCCAGTTGATTATGACAGCTTTTGCTGCCCTCATAACACAGCGAGTACTGCACGCGACCAACTTAGATATGTCCATAAGAGCCTACCCTGCTGGCCCCGCTCGTGGGATCTTAATTGTTTTCAGCTTTGCGGTCTACTCAAAAAAAATATAATATATATGTACGTATATATTACTCTTCAAAGCTTTGCTTAATTTTTTCTACTTTGCCCTCACATTTCTCACACTTCTAGGAATGTTCAATACTTGTACTAGCACATCGGTCGGCTAGCCAGCTGTATAGTAAGCGTTTAAAACATTAATTACTTTTACCAGTGGTCAGTAGCTTTTTCTTTTTCTGTACATATTCATATGAGTGTAGCCAATGTGAAATGATTGCTTTCCAACTTCCAATTGGAATGGAATAAAAAATTACCCTTGGGTATTTTAAATAGGCGTATTCTGTTTTATTAGTTCGAACAGCTTTGCTATACAATTCGATCATTTATTAACTAAACATTTCTTTTTTCACGATCAGTGATGTTGATTGGATTGCCGCTGGCGATCGCCAACTGTGAGAAAATTAGCTTCTGTATATTTTCGGAGCTTGTTACTTTTTTCTGTGGTTACTTCATTTCACTTTGGAAAAGGCTAAAAACCCTTTCTTGAAAATGAGCTCCGCTACTATGTATATAATGGGACCAGCTAAGAGAGCGAAGAACACACAAATGATGATGAACATTTTCCTAGCAGTGAATATATCGGATGGCTAAGATAAGTGCCGGGGACATGTGCAAGGTAGCGCAAAATTAAACAACCAATTTTTTTTATTTTTTGTTAAACAAAAATAAGTTATTTTAAGGATGAAAATCTTTCTGATACAAGGTGGCACAAAATTAATCATCCATTTTTTTCTTTTCTAAAAACTTTTTACTTAATAAAAAAAGTTGTTTTGGAGATAAAAATCCTTCAGATACAAGGTGGCACAAAAGTAATCCTACAATTTTTCCTGTTTTAATAACTTTTTGCTAAATAAAAAAAAGTTATTTTGAGGATGAACATCTTTCTGATACAAGGTGGCACAAAAGTAATGCTACATTTGTTTCTTTTTTAATAACTTTTTGCTAAATAAAAAAAAGTAATTTAGGGTATGAAAATCTTTGTGATACAAGGTGGCACAACATTAATCATCCATTTTTTTATAGTAACTTTTTCGGTAAATAAAAAAAAATGTTTGCGGATGAAAATCTTTCTGATACAAGGAGGTGCAAAATTAATCACCCTAGCCGAAGATTTGTAATTTTTGCAAATGCTGTTGTAGCATAAACTGAAACTGGGTTCAGGTGATTCACCTCGGCTCTATGCTAATCCAAGAGTTGAAGGAAATGCAATGATGATGATGATGTTGCATGTCCATCATATTTGACACTCGTGAAATAACAACTGCAGTATAGAAACCGACCAGTTTGGTGCGCGTAAAAGTCAAATAAAGATTTTCATCATTCAGAATCATTTTTTTTATTTATTTAAAATGTTATTCAAACACAAATGAATAATTTTGCGCCACTTCGTATATGTGATAAACCCGGCCACGTTTCGCTGCGGCCCAACAAAATTTATGATAAAATATTAATTTTCGTTTTCTTCTCGATTGGCGCGATAACCACTTAGCGATTTTGTCCGATTTTAACAAAGCGCACCAGTCGTGTGCTTCAAGTGAATCCAAGCCTTTCTCCACCTGATCTTTCCAACGCAGAGGAGGCCTTCCTTTTCCCTTGCTCCCACCATCTGGTATCGAATACTTTCAGAACCGGAGTGTTGGTTGGTTGGTTGGTTAAAGTGGTAATTCATCCTACTAGCGCTACCGCACCATTTTCTTGCCACATCCTCGCTACCAATCTGTTTAACGGTTATTTACAACATAACTATATTCAGTCTGTGCAGTTTAATAACCTTAATAGGAGGGTCAGTCAAATCGTACTATAAATACGATTTTTGGAGATATCTCGACCACAGTCTACCTGAAATTCCTAAGATTTTTTCTAATTAGCTTGAAAATAAACTTATTCGGTAAGTTTGAATTCAAACGGCTGGGTATTTTTTCAGTTTACTTCTCACAACCATAAGTCAATTATTCTTAATTTCTAATACAATGTTGCTCCGATAGCTTTGTACCTTTTCCGATAATTTTTTGGAAGCCATACAAAATACTTTTCCTCAACTTTTTGTCATGAACTCTCATTGGTTTCGGGAAGGCTAAATATGAATCGATCCAAATCAACGTCCTAAATATAGATTTAGTACTTGCCAGTTAAGTTGCTGAAAAAAACAAGCCTCCCCAAAAGCTGTCATCCAGAGAGAGTCGCGCGGGTAAACGAGCAAACACCTCAGTGTAGAAGAGGAGTCAAGCACATTGCGTACGCTACCACAGAACATTTAATAAAACCTCAACTCTTGGGATGTCATTCTGTGGAAAGCCAGCTGAACATTGTAGAATTTGTCAGTTATGCGATCACTTGCGAGCCACTGTCAGACATAACCGACGGCGAGTTGTTCATGAAGCTCAAATCCATATAATAGTCGCTGGCATTAGCACTATTTGCGTTAATAAAAGGGACTGCCCCCAAGCCATTAGTTAGAGTGAGCGGTAAATTTCAGGGGATGGCGTGCCGTGCTAGTATTTACTCTTCGATGCATCATAATCGAAATGGAATAAAGGCTGCGCATTAGTTCATAATTCTCCGCTTTCGAGGTATTCTAATAGATCGAGCAATTCATAATGCAATTATATCGTAACTACCTAAAAATAAATACTTTGAAAAAAAAATTAGGCCACCAGATGACGTTCTGATCAAAATGTTCAAAAAATATTGTTTTTATGTCTTCGATTAGTTTAATTTTTAAAATGTACGTAAGTCTATTATTTCAAAAAATTTATTTTTCGAATAAAAGGCCTGGTGTTGAGGACAAAATGTGCCAAAAAATCGTAATCATATTCCGACTCGGCTGGAATAATTTCAAACCAAAAATTTGATTTGTTTTTATTGAACCGCAGAGCTTATTGAACAGCCTAGTATCTATACGTTCTTTGATTTGGGAACCAATACGCAATCAGTGCTCACCTCTTCCTTGTTTTATGATTAATCATTGCCATACTACGAACTATATTTAAGTGTTACAACGTAGATTACTACATAAAGATTTACAACATCGCATATCGATCAATTCCGCAAATAACATCGCATTTATCAGAAATATTTATTTACTTAGTTTGCATTTGCATTCGCATTCATATAAATATATCTGTTAAGTCTTTCCGTAATGGATATACATATATTTGCATGTGTATATATTATCTAGTATTCTATTATCAAAAAAAAAAATATATATTACACTATTCCACCAACAAGTTGTACTGTCGGTGCAAATGTGCAGAGAAATTATTTGTCCCCAAGTAAAAATGAATTACTCTGATAACCGTGACAGGTTTTGGGCCAAGCCTCAACTCTAATCGCGTTTGTCCAAATTTTATTCTTACATATATTAGTATGGCCCATATATTATTAGGGCCGGTCAATTAGAAATTTTTTTTTTTTTTTTAATTTTAAGCGGGAATATTTTTAATTAATATGAAAATAGGGAATTATGTAGGTAGAAAGTAGAAAAAAGACACCTCGCGTTGAAATTAAAAAGAATCTAAAATCAAAATAATTGTAAATTTGTTGTTAATTGTAAAAAATGTATAATTAGAAAAAAATATTGTAGTAATTAGAAAAAAATAGTAATTAGAAAAAAAATAAGAAGAAATGTTCAAATGTAAAATTTAATTGTTTTTTTTTTCGTGTTTTTGCAGTTTTAGTTCGATTTTCATATAAAACAGAATTAAGTAATAATTTTTCCTGTACGTTAATCAAAAATTTTACATATGACAAAGAATATCCAATTGTAAAGGGTGATCAATTTAGAGGTATCGGATTTTAAATTTAAAAAATACGAGAATTCAAAAGAATTGGGCAATTTTTATTATTTTTGTGTAGAACCCTCCATGACATTTATTTTTTTAAGGAAATGGTGACCGTAATTGCGCCGAAAATTCGGCCATCCTTAAACACCAGTTTTAAAACACTCGCTGGAGGACTTCGGTCGGTATCTCGTGAATAACTTTGGTAATGTTGGCTTCCAATGCGTCAGTGGCTTCCAATGCGTCGAAGCTAGTTTATCCACAACAAAGCATTTAGACTTTGTCTACTCCCACAAATGAAAGTGCAAAGGCGTGAGAGGAATTCCTCACCAAAAAGACGACGCAGTAAATCCCTTCTTGCACGGGCTGTATGGCGAGAAGCACCGTCCGCCGCAAAATGTTGTGGAGATCACGGGCTTCAATTTTTGGCATCAAATAAGTCGTTTATCATAGCTCGATAGCGTTCGTGTATCGCTTCCGGTTGCTTTTCAGCCGAAATACGCCAGTTTTGCCATAAGCCAAAAATGGGCCTCATCGCTGTATGAATTGGCCTGCGCGCGATTAACACTTTTTACATAGTGTCGATGTAAACGTTTATGAGGCGTAAGTCTTTCCATGACGACATATTATTGAATACTCAAAAACTTATGTATTTAGTTTTTCCGTAGTTACATGCGATCTGTCAAAAAAACCCTATTAGAAAAATTACCTCCAATTTGTTCACCCTTTAGATATGTATATACATACGAGTATATGGAGATCTACACTTGACACGTCTGCCCTAAATGGAACCAACAACTTAATACGAAATATTGCCTACCTTGGGAGGCAGCCGTTACTTTAAAAAAATAGCCACACCCACATACATAAATGTTTTTTGTCCGAAAAGTAGGACACATCCTTCGCTTTATTAGACGATATGCCATGCGCATGCAGACTTTTTCACCCTCACCGAATTTTTTTATCTTTGCTTATTTGATTGCAAACGTTTGGTTAATCATTTTCGCATGTTGCTATGCGTCTTTGTTGGATTGGTATTCGATAACTGATTGTTACAAACATTTCAGTCAAGCAAGGAAATGACGATATCAGTAGCAATGACAAAATGAACAATAATTACGGACAGCATTTAATTTATTACTCGAGGACATATGCACAATTTATCAGCGGCAGTAAAGGTCTGCAGCAATAATCAATGGCGCAAATATTTATTTTCAAATATATATACTCGAGATATTATATGCTTATGGCATCTATGTACAGTAGGGTGTCCCAGGCTACAAGGGGGAATTTTTTTTTCGGAATTTCAATACGCATACCCTTTATTTTTTTTCCATTTGACTCTAAAAACTTAAATATAAAATATTATTGAGAGCGGATGCCATTAACCCGTGCCAATTTGATGTCAAACTTTAAGATTAAAAGCTATAGGCTCACAATAGAGAAAAGTTTAATTGAATTTTTAGATTAAGTAAATAAGTAAAAATAAAACACATATTTCGTATTTATTTTCTTATTATTATAAAAGGACATCAATCATCGAATTTTCTTTTCAAAGTTTGCTTTTTATAGTCGGGATATACCTGTCTGTGTTCTTGTACGCAAAGTAATAAACATAGTTTTTGCTCCTCTTCAACAGTGACCAAACCATGGAAGTCTTGCATTAACTTAACCGCTCTTTCTGCCGTATCACTAACTGCTTTCGGTCCTAGCAGCTTCCTTTTAGCCTGCAGAAACGAATCATCATTTGACCACGAAGAGGGACACTTGGTCAGAAAACTATCGTCAATCTGGAGTCGATTAAACAGGAACTTGCTTTCGACAGAGACGATGTCATCAATGTTTTTCTCTGAAATTAAAACAGATAGATCAGTTATCAAATATACCTATTAGCAAACTTAGTAAAAGAATAAAATCAAAGCTTAATTAACGTACCAAAAAGTGGGCCACAGAGTTCTTCTTTGGATGCAATGCAACGTTTATTGTGGACTGTTGGGTTTTCTCTAGTTAAGTTAGCAATCACTTTTACTTTAGTTTCTAGATCGACATCATCATCAAATAAAGTCAGAATAGATACTTCATCTGTCAAATACCACAAATGCTTCTGCAAAGCTGCTTTTGAAATGCTTTTGTCTATTGTTTCTTAATTTTTCAGGGCCTTCAAAAAACACAAATCCTGATACGGCGCCTTTACTGCCAAAATACATTGGAGCCAGGGTTTTACGTAGGATGTCACGATTAACAGACATACGTCCAACAGAGCTGCCTTATCCTTGTTTGAAATTCTGAATTGAGAGCTAAGTAACGATATTTTTAATAAATAAATGGCTCTCGCCATCCATCAAGCCTGGTGCATAGCACCTGGAGGCCGAATCTTAAATTCCTTCGCTGAATCTCCGCCATGAAATATATGTAATTGAAAGCTCAATTAATTCGCGATAGTCATCTCAAACGATTTCTTTGGTTAATTCAGTTTTGTATAATTTTAGCAGTTTGTCAATTTCCGAAACATTAAAACAAGATAGCTTTTCTGTACAGCTTTGTATTTTCTCGGGATCGCCTTTAAGTAAACGTGATGACGGCAAGCAAAAATAAGCACTTCTCTACCCAGTTTTTTTTCGAGAAGCACACATCCTCCATTTATGCGGCCTGTGTTAGAAGCAGTAGTATCACAACAGAGAATCTGCACTTTGTCTTCAAGGTTTCAGTTCATAATAGCATCCCAAACTGCGTCTGCCTGTTCCCTTCCTGTCGAGCTATCCAATTTCGGAACAGCAATAATTTGTTCTTTATTATCGTGTGCAATAACTACCGGTAGGCGTTCTTCTTTGCTTTTACGTGAATCTACAGCTGGCAACAGTTTTCCGTCCCAGTGGACAGTTACCGTGTCCGGGACCTTGTTTTGAAAATCAATTTTTATAGCTTCAGCCCGTTCTTTTCGCATTTCCGTACGAACTCTATGGATAGAGGACTTGCTTATAAGGAATTCATCCGTATTGTGCCCCAGAGCCTCAACAGTAGCTTCAATTATATAGACAGAATCCCTCACTCTTTACTGACACCTGTCTAATGCGGCAACTAACTTGGGAGTTATGATATTCTTCCGCATAGAAGTTTTATCGGGCTGAGAGGAGGCTTCTCTTGCGCTGGGCCTATTTTCTTCTAATTCTATTATTTCAGGATCAGAAGATGACTTTTCTAGTGGTGGTTCGCAAGTTGATGTTGATGGTGCTAAGGATGAAAAATTATTAGCACGTCGCTTTTCCTCCTCGATGATTCTAAGGCGCGTCCTTTCCTCTTTTTTTGTTAGTTTTTTGTCCTCTCCGGCTAAGTGACCGGGCCGACCTGGTTCTCTTTGGCGCTGCAGGCAGATCTTATCTTCATTTATTTTAATCGATTGAAGAGCATTGGCATGTGCGATGTCAAACAAATTGTTTAAGTTTGAAACAAACTCCTGTCGATGGTTTTCAAACACTTCTTGAGTTTTTTTCGCATTTTTTTGCAATTCTCTCCAAACTTGGTATAAGTTAACTAGTTTCTTAACACAGTTAGATATTGATCTGGTCGGTATACGTGCCTTTTCCCAATAAATAATACACTCACGAATTGTGAGATTTGCACTTTCATTGACACTTAAGTTCACTTCACGAATATTATAGAACAAAACTGCCAGTACTTGCCCGTTAGAGGGAAGTTTAGAACCGGTAATTTGATGTTTTACGTCCCCTATTAAAAATATCTCCTTTTTAGAACTTCGTAACTCCACTGACATGTTGACTACACGAAAAACCCGCGATTACTAATAAAACAAACAAGTAATTACACGCAATCAATCCGACAGTTCGCGCGCGCCGTACTATACAAGTACCGTTAGGTTTCCGCGCAACTCGGCACGGGTTGCCGTGATTCTAAATAGACGAAACTTTATTTTTAGATGTTTTGAGACCATTCAAACAATATAAGAGGGTATGCGTTAAAAAAAAAACACTTTAATTTTTTTTGGGACACCCTAATGTACAGTCAGCGGCAAAATAAAGTGACAAGTTTTGACTATTTATTTGTTTTGTAATTTAAATTAATTTTTTATAAAAATATAGTTCATATTATAATTCAATAGTTACCACATAAAGTAAAGTTTCGAACTTTGGGAAAATTTTTATCAAAATGTCAAGCAGTTTTAGATTGCAATTTTAAAGATTATTGAATTTTGGTGCAATAAAATAAATTGACGCAATTTTTGAAACCCTTAAAACTTGCATTTTATTATACTAAAATTTAATCTTTATAAATAAAAATGAATGTTGGTCTGTATGTCATCGATGAACTCAAAAACGACGGTGGCACTGCAGAGTAGCAACTTCTACCCCGTTCAACCGATTGTCATAAAAGTATGGCCATGTATTTTTACATAGAGGAAACGAATATGACATGTACAATATCTCATAAGAAAGCATTGGAAGCGCTTGATCGTACACTGCGAGATTTGAGAGGAAACAGACGCATCTTCGGTGGCGCAATCATTTTATTGTCTGGTGACTTTCGACAAACATTGCCCTTTATACCACTTACAACACCCGCTGATGAACTTAATGCATGTCTTAAATCATCAGTTCTATGGCGTCATTTACACAAATTGACTTTGAAAACTAACATGCGTGTAGAACTACAACGGGATGCATCGGCTGGAAATTTTGCAAAACAATTATTAGATATTGGAAATGGGCGGATGGAAATTGATGGATCTGCACAATGTATCGCCCTGCCATCAAACTTCTGTAAGATCACAGAAAGCATCGACGAATTGGTGCAAAACGTTTTCCCAAACATTGCACAATACTACAAAAACCATCAGTGGCTTATTAGCAGCCAAAAACATCGATGTCAATACCATCAATTTCACCATTCAGCATGGAATACCCAGTGAAACGACAACATATAAGTCCATTGATATTGTGGAGAATCAAGACGAGGTTGTCAACTATCCAACGGAATTCTTGAATTCGCTTGATTTGCCAGGCATGCCGCCGCACGTTCTTACATTGAAAATTGGCGTACCCATCATTATTCTTCGAAACATAAATCCACCACGACTTTGCAACGGAACTAGTCAAGAAAATGATGAACAATGTTATCGAGGCAACAATTTTGACTGGAAAATTCAAAGGTAAAGACGTACTGTTGGCACGTATCCCAATGATCCCGACAGATATGTCATTCGAATTCAAATGTTTATAGTTTCCGGTGCGAATCGCTTTCGCAATGACTATTAACAAAGCACGAGGACAACCCTTACAAATGTGTGGATTAAGTTTGGAGAATCAATGCTTCTCACATAGACAGCTCTATGTGGTTTGCTCACGTGTCGGAAAACCTTCTGATTACACTGATCAACAAAAAAAAATTTTCGGAAAATATCTTGGAAACCAACACTTGTTTTAAGACAAGTAAGACATGCTGATTACAAATATAGAAACCGTTTGTCTCTATCACCCACCGTTGTTGAGATATTTGGCATTGACCATTTATATATGTTTGATATTGTATCAAAGCAAACAACTCGCAGGCAAGTCACAGTAGAGTATATATCGCTGAATAGAGTACTACTTAACATAAATACACATAGTTTAAGATACAATACACTTGTAAAATACATAGGTATAACGTAAAGTTCCTTAAATTAAAAGTTAGTTTGGTTTGAATTTCTTGGCTGTAGACTTGCGTTTGTGCTGACAATTTGGCATGTTGCGCTGAAGCATCCAGCAATAGTCGGCTAACATTGCTGTTATTTTTAGCCTTCCTTATCCAACCCCGTAAGTTGCATGCACATGTCAAACAAATGAACTGTGCATAGCAAATATGTTATTAACTTAGTAAACTAAACTCTATTTTCTTATTCATTCGTAACAATAAGGGATTAAAAAATGTATGTTTATGTTAATATCTTAAAAACCTGACGTGATAGAGAAAAACGGGTTTCAGATTTGTAATCAGCATGAAAAACTGCTTTAGAAAATGTAATCATCAAACAAGATATTTTTGGGTTGTTATTCAGTGTTATTTATTATTCAGAGGGAAAAATAAGAAATATTGTGTATCCCACAGCATTTCAATAAACATCGAATTGTAACTAAGCTTTGTAATGTCACAATTTTTTTGAAATAAACAAAATCAAAAAATGTTTTAGAATGAATTGAGTGTACTGATTTTTCCTTAAAAATTATTTTTCTTAAATTTATTTTGTTGTTGGCGTAGCAACGCGCGCCGGGTACAGCTAGTGATCTATAAAACTGCGTACCTGAAAATTTTCTAACAATTTTGAGGAAAAAGTTTGAGATTTTGATGAACATTCACCAAATTTTCACAAAGATCGAATTGCTTTGCTTTATATGACAGTTGTTGTAGTATGAATTACATTTTTATAAAAGAGGTTAAGTTGCTTCACAAGAAAAATGGAGCCAAATTTACTGCATCTACCTTTATTCATTGCTAAGCTCTATGTGCAGGAATGATGGCGATGCGAATCTTTTTTCCTCGTGAGAGCGCTGTAACTTAAAAGTAGTGAACAAAGTATCATATTATATATAAAATATCTCAAAGTCATATTCAATTCCCTTAACTACGCTTTTCAACCATAAAATATTTACATATATACAAATTTACAGACAGAAACCAACCCGCAGTTTTCAAGGTTAGGTTGAAGCGATTGCCCTGTGGGACCCACTCAGGCTCATAGCCCATTGTGATGACGCGTGGGGAGCTTTCCCCTTTTCTCCTAAAACCAGTGTGTGTTTTTCAAAAATTTTGGAATATTTCCTATTTCTGCAGAACTGAGATCTTCCAATTCGTCTGCCTAGAATAGTAAATCTCCGTCTGGATAGAGCAGGACAATGGTACAGAAGGTACCAGATTGTCTCTTCCTTATCAAGACCACTTCTACAGAACCACCATCTGAGCGGGCCTATCTATTAGGCAGTGCCGCGTTATAACGGAAATCAGTGTGTTAAGACTGTGTTTATTTTGGCTTAGCAGAGATTCTATGTGCTTAGCATAGCAGAGTCGGCCAAAGTTGCAGGTGGCTTCAATACAACATCTTTCGTTTGCTTTCCTTACGATTTCTTCGAGGATAAGTAGCTTACATGTTTGTAAGGGTATGCCTATGTCATTGCCTATGTTCTCATCGGTCAATTTGGTGCCGAGTCTCGCTAGTTTATCGGCTCTGCAGTTACCCTCAATGTCGCGATGGTCAGGAACCCATATTATCCTTAAGCGAAATGACTCAGACATCGCGTTAAGAGATGTGTGGCATTTTATGGCTACCTTGGAGGTTGTCGACTGTTTTGAGAGGGATTTTATCGCCACCTGGCTGCCAGTGAAAATGTAGATGTCAATTCCAGATATCGCGTCGCACTGTACCAGTATCGCGGCTTTCATTCAGCCTGAAAGGCACTACAGTAGCCGGGGAAGCGAAAATTGAAGGAGATCCCCAGATGCTCGGAGAATACACCTCCGCTCACTCTGCGCTCGAGCTTTGAGCCATCTATGTATACATGGATGGAGTCGCCCTATCTTACATCGTCCCGTTCCCACTCTCCCCTTGAGAATAGGAGGGTCGTGAACGGTGCAATGGCAAGTGTAGGCGGGAGTGCATAGTCCACGAATCCGGAAAGCTCCGAAGTGCCAGCCAGGATTTTGCCGTGACCGTAGCTCTTATTTGACCACTTACTTAGAGTGTTCAGCCTTATTGCCGTGCTGCGCGCGATGTATTTTGCCTGCAGATTTACCGGCAGGAAGTTCAATATCGCATACAGTGCTTTCGATGGTGTGGTTGACATTGCGCCAGTTAGGAGAACAGATGTTAGGCCTTGAACCGTGTCAAGTTTTTTGATGTTCACACCCTTTGTAAGGGCATTCCACCATATTACAATACCATAGTGGAGAATAGGATAACCACAGCCAGTATATCATTCTGGGTTCCAATCCCCATGTCTTTCCAATTAGCATTCCGCAGGAGTACAACACCATTTTAGATTTGTGTACGTAAAATGTATTCACAAAACGAATTAAAAGTAAAAGCCGAAAAGGATATAAGAGGCTTTGGAAAGTTCTAAAAACACATTTTAATTCAAATTTCAATTGAGTTCGTTTTAAAACAAATAGTTATAAATATTTAAATCACAACATCTTTCCATTAACGCAAAACGAACTGTTTTCGTCAGTTATTTTTGGTGCCTTACTTCTGGCAGTTTGTCATTTCGACTATCAGCAGTTCATCAACCCAGCGAGTGGGAATGTTGCCCAGTATAAAAACGGGCTCCTGAGCATATTCTCACACAAAGTGAAAGAGTTTCGCATCTTGTTATAGGAAGTAATAGGCACTAATAAAGGTTAAAAGTTACATCAAAATGCCAGTATAGAATAATTCGTAGACGGTACCTTTTTTATGTCATTTGACATTTGTATGATGTCGAATTTTATACGATAGAACAACGCGTTAAAATTATTCAAACTTATAATGAAGGTGGTCTATCTTTCGACTGCTTATCGTAATTTTTTTGGTGAAAATAATCACCCGAATGAGTCGACAATTCAAAGGCTGGTGCACAACTTTCAAGAAACTAGTTCTCTCGAGAACAGCAAAAGAACTTGGAGACCAGACTGTGGTTTTTGAAAAGTAATATCTATGTGCGTAAGTCAACAATGATTTCAGAGCTGAAGCACAACATTCGGATCGAGATTGCTGAACTCAATGCGTTAATGTGTGAGGGAATCCTTGAAAATTTTAATTCTCGTATGACAGACTGTAGATGTGCGCACATTTAAATGATTTAATTCTTCAATTATAGCATTTTTTTACAATTGTTAAGCACTGTATTTTGAATAAAAAAAGTGAAACCTGAATGAATCGAATTGTATTTTAAAACAACTTCTAGGCATGTCTTCCGAAAGGGCGACTTCAATAATTTTTGAAATAACTGCGGCACCTCTGAAAAACCTATGTCTGTACGCTAGTTTCACACCTCAGTTTCAATGGCTAGTGTATTTTATTTACTTATGTAAGAAATCATCAATATTTTTCCCAATATTTAGTTGAGTTTATGAATGAAATTGTAATACTTAAAAACATTTAGACCGAAAATATTCTTAAATGTATTCCTCTTATCTGGAAAACCTGTTTGCTGGCTTTATAAATAAAGGGTGATTTTTTAGCTATTATCTTTTTAAACAGTTAGTTTAAACAGCTGCCGCACGTTTCGTGTTTTGTTTTACTGTCAAACATCTTCAGTTTGGTCTATAATTTAACCATGAATCGTCTTACAAACGAACAACGCTTGCAAATCATTGAGTTTTATTATAAAAATGCGTGTTCTCTTAAGAAAGTTTATCGCGCGCTTCTTCCATTTTAGGTATGGTCAGCTTAATCGACCCACTCAAGCGGCTATTCGAGCTATTGTGACTAAATTTAGAACCAAATTTACATTATTGGACATCAAACCACCAACACGCCTACGTAGAGTGGGAACTGAAGAAAATATCGCAGTTGTATCGGCCAGTGTTAATGATGACCATCAATTATCGATTCGTCGCCGTTCGCAGCAATTGGGCCTCTGTTACTCAACAACGTGGAAAATTTTGCGAAAGGATTTAGGAATGAAGCCTTTCAAAATACAGCTGGTGCAAGAATTGAAGCCGACGACCTACCGCAACGCAGAATTTTTGGTGAATGAGCTCTTGGAAAGTTGGCCGAAGATCCACTTTTTTATCGAAAAATTGTGTTCAGCGACTAAGCTCATTTTTGGATCAATGGGTACGTAAATAAGCAGAATTGTCGATTTTGGAGTGAAGATCAGCCAGAAGATTTGCAAGAGCTACCAATGTATCCAAAAAAGGTTTATGGGCTGGAGGTATCATTGGACCGTACTTCTTCAAAGATGCTGCGAATCGTAACGTAACTGTGAATGGTGAGCGCTACCGTGAAATGATATCCAACTTTGTTTTGCCCAAAATGCAAGAGCTTGACATGGATGACATGTACAATAGTTTCAGCAAGACGGTGCCACATGCCACACAGCACGCGTAACAATGGACTTGTTGAGAGGTGAGTTCGGTGCACATTTTATTTCACGTTCGGGACCTGTCAATTGGCCACCCAGATCGTGCGATATAACGCCCTTAGATTATTTTTTGTGGGGCTATGTTAAAGCTCATGTCTATTTAGACCTATTTTAGCCTGCTTCAATTAACGCATTGGAAGACAACATTAAAGCATTTATATGTGAGATACCGGCCAAAACATTGGAAAGAGTATGCCAAAATTGGACTAAGCGAAGCACCATTTGAAGCGCAGTCGCGGTCAACATTTGCGTGAAATAATCTTCAAACACTAAATTATATGGACTGTACTATCGATTTAAATAAAAATGTCTTGCATTTTTCTGAATTTTACGTGTGTTTTTTTGAAAAACTTTCCTATAGCTCTTAAAAAATTACCCGTTATTTTGCAGCGTGCATTACTCTCAGGCGCTTCAGTCGTAATAGGCCAATAGTTATCTATTCTGCCAGAAGGAAAGATTTCAAATAATCAAAAACTGTTATGAAAGCAGCCGCTGTTTGTCTTCTGCTTAACTAGAAATGTTTAATTGCGATTGAAGTGAGAAAAAATCGTATTAAAACGGCTTTAGAAAATTACCTAAGCCACAGTCAGGCATTCATTTCAGTTAAAGACTTTCGCATTGCATTTTTCGCAAGACATTTCATTTAGCGACCACAAATCAGCCAACTAAGTGCGCAAATTCAACTTCCTCATCGATTGACAAATGGCTGGACTCCGATTGTGCGTGCAGTTGATTGCGCCACTCAGCAGCTGCCAGTATTCACACGTCATTTAAATTCGATTAGTAAAATTCAACTTGCTCTCCCGTCAAGGAATACCGCATTCATAGACAACAAAAGCAACAACCTCAGCGCAACACATCGAAGGCTCAAAATGACAAACAAATGAATGCTTTTCGTTAAATGTTTCCCCAATAAAACATTGCAAATTTCAACGCCACTACGAAACGACAACAAGAACAACAACAACGTTGTGTCCAAACAATTAACAGACTTAACAACAAAAAACAAAATTATTACCAATGTCTGCGCATAAATTCATCAAATGTGGCAATTATTTTGTTAACTGCTCATTCATTGTCCACTGAGAGGTGCACTGCGTTGCAGGCTCACTCACGCGGATGGCTCGCTGCTAGGCTGCAGGCCTCACAGCAATTTTGCACATTGCAAATATGCAGAGCTAAGGCAGCAACAATGCGATATGCGCAAAATGCACAAAATGCATAATTGACGGTTGCACTGGCTGACGCACGCTGCACTATGGGCTGGCATCAAGGAAAAGCGGCCATAAATCGAAATCAAAACATTTTTTCGTGAAACTTGGTATATAAATGTTTTTGGGGTCGCTGATGTCGAATCTGAAATCAGATTTTAGAAATTCAATATGGCGGATCCAATATGGCGACCGAAAATTTAAAAAATCCATATTTTTATACAAATATTTGCATACATGGGTTTTCGAGGTCGCTGATTTCGAATCTGGACTCAGGATTTAAAAATTCAATATGGCGGATCCAATATGGCGACCGAAATTTTAAAAAATCAATTTTTTTATACAAATATTTGCATACAGGGGTTTTCGAGGTCGCTGATTTCGAATCTGGACTCAGAATTTAAAAATTCAATATGGCGGATCCAATATGGCGGCCGAAATTAAAAAAAATCAATTTTTTATACAAATATTTGCATAAAGGGGTTTTCGAGGTCGCTGATTTCGAATCTGGACTCAGAATTTGAAAAATCTTTATACCAAGCGCCTAAGTTGAAAATTCCAGCACTTTCATAAGCCTGTTATTAGCCTGCAAAGTTTGGTGAACATTTGCAGTTTCCAGAGCCTACCACGAGGAGGTTACAGGTTTAGAAGACTCCACTTTTATTTTTTTTTTATTTTTTTTAATTTTTTTTTTATTTTTTTTTATTTTTTCTTTATTTTTTAAATTTTTTTTTACGGTTTTTTGGTTTTTTTTTATTAAAACGATTTTTTTTTAAGATTTTTTTATTTTATATTTTTCTTAATTTGAAAATTAAAGATATTTTAGGAAAATAAAATTGATTTCAACTGAAAATATTTTTTTTTGCTTTTTTAAGATTTTTTTTTTTTAATTTTTTTATATTTTTATATTTTTTTTATGATTTACTTTTTTTTTATCTCTTTTGAGGAGTGGCCGTTACTCTTCACTTTGCGGAACCTCTGGTAATGCGAGTAATGCAATTACTGCAGATGGAAGAGGCAATTTTTTTCGTTTTTGTAGTCGTGAACTCAAGCTATGAGACGCTATTAGTGGATCTGAGGAATCCATAGAACGCAAGAACATATCTTGCATTGTAGCTTCTCGACTACATTTCCGACTGTGCCGCTCACGGTAACACTTATAATTTTTATTGCGGGCTTCAGAAGCTTCTTCTGCAAACATTCCTACAGGTAAAATACTATTTTCTATAATCGCAGAGCCGTGAATTAATATTTTATGAACCGTCGCAGGCATAAAATACCAATTGTAGTTCGCAACATAAATTCTTGCAGTCTGATGGCACAGTATATTGAATTTATTAGGATCTATCGGCAGATGGCAGGATAAAGCCATTAATATTATTGAAAAGTTGGTTACTAATTCTGTATTCAACTCTAAACAATTTGCAAAGACTTCTGAATTTTGAAAAGCCCGACGAGCTGAATTGCCATCATTACTGTTTCCGCAACCTCTATCCTTGGGCATGTCCACTTTCAATCCCAATTTCTTCCACAAAATATCTTGTATTTCTGCTTTTCTGCGCGAATATTCTTTTTTATCAACTTCGTTTGAGACTCTCCACTTTCTTATATTTTTCCTGTATGAAATATTTAAACAGCATTCCAAAATTTTAATCCAAGCGTGCAATGGACTTATGCCATGCTGCAGGGAGCCAGTAATTGGTAAGAAAACATCTGTCGCAATATTGGAAAGATCATTGAATTGTTTTGGTGTCGCGTGGCAAATTGGACATGACTGTGATGATGTTGTGTCAGTAAGTGCATTTAAAACTTTACCATCTATTAGAGTCATATGCAAAGAAAAATGTAAACGTATACGAAAATGTTGTACCTCAATTTCCAAGCACTCGAGCTTATTAATTTGTTCGTCCATTATTTGCTTTTGTGATTTAATAATTTCAGTAGTTTCTTTTATCCATTTAAGTGAAATTGGGCGACAAAATTTTTCAGATTGAGAAATAGCGTTGTTCCACAAAATGGTCCCATTTGACGTTACTAATCTTAAAGGAATGCATGTACAAGCAAGTAAATTTGTATCAACTTTTTCTACACTTGATTCAGAATAAGGTTGTTTGAATGATGGAAATCCACTGGTTCCATCAAACCCCCAAGAAAAAATAAAAACAGCTTCAATGTCGCAAAAATTAGACTTCTGTGCATATAAAAGTACTACTTCTTGTTGCAACTCGGCAATTCTTCTGGCAGTATGATTTAAAAGCGCTTGAAGATCGCACTTAGCTTCATTCTCATTTATTTGAATGAATTCTTTTAGAGGTCTACATTGCTCTTTAGCTTCCTTTAATCGATCGTAAGGAGGCCAAACATCAGCTCCGCTTAATTTTGTTGCTAACCTTATATTTGTATAAACTGATTTTGAAAGCCCATTATCGATCAAAAAAGCCAGAGCTTCTTCAGGAGATTTCACAATAAGTGAAAGCGTGGCTTTACTGGATTGCTTTATTTTCACGCAATACTCTGGGTTTTCTATGATTTTCTTCAAAACCGAACTTAATTCGCACTCCTGAGACTTTATTGCAGCTTGTCGTGCCGCCAATAATATTTTTAGAGGATCGTTTTCACATTGCTGGCTTATTTTTGCAATTGCCCGCCGCTTCGATCGATCTGACATTTTTTCAAATTCAACACATGGGCGACCACGTTTCAAGGAAGAAGAATCGGAACTAGACTTTATTCTTAATTCTGGAATGAGAAACTGTGAATTAATCCATTCGACATTTTTCTCTGTAAATGATTTATTATTTTTTTTGGTTTTTTTGTATTTAACCTTTCTTTTAGAAATAAGAGACGCAACCATCTTAACTAAACGCTTAAGATCCTCAGAATGTACCTTATTTTCTTCAATTAGTAATTTATTTAAAATATATTTTACACCGCTTCCTTTTTCAGCATCATTGGCATCTAAAATTTCCTTCTTCGTGAATGTCGCCATTATAATGAAACAGCTTTGATTAAATTGCATTTAACAATGAGCCGACCAACTAAGTTTCGAATTTTCTGAAATTTATTTTTGATTTAATGCCTACTATGTTGTTAGAAGCAAAATTCTAGACATTTAAAAAAACCTTCCCCCAATCAGAATTACGTTCTCCCAACGATTTTTTTAATTTATCATGGCTACTTTGTTACTTTTGTAATGTAAACAAAAAAAACATTTCTATTGGCTGTGTAACGATTTTTTAAAAATATTTTTAATATATCAAAAATGACTCAAATCTGTCAATTCAGTAAAACGTTATGGGCATTTGAACATAGACACAGTACAAAAGCTGTTCAGAGCGCACATACGTTTTTACCGTTATCTCTGAAAATACTAAAAAGCGCACATTTGCGCATTAATAGGTAATAATAGATACTTCAAAGAATATTTTCATATTGAAATTTTGTTAATATCATGGAGTGCCAAAAGTTGCCAGCATTCGACGGCTAAAACTTTTTGGTAAAAAACAACATTTTAAGAATAAAATTAATTTTTTTTCGTCAAGTTCCTTTATTTCAAAGCTTTTTCAGTATAATCTGTGTTGGAATATTCTAACTGAATACAAAAACGTAAAATTTACCAAAAATATTTTGAGCGATATTCGAATTTCGCACTGTTTTTAACTATATGACCAAGTGCAAAAAAAGCCGAAGTATGAATGGTTATCGCCCTTTAATGGCAAAACTACTAAACGAAATTCTCTGAAATTTTGCTCATAGCTGCTCTAAAGTGTATAGATATCAAAAATATACTCCATTGGTCCCAGTTCCAAAACCGACTTTTGGCCACCTTTCTTGATGCCAGCCCATAGTGCGCTGCCCGATGACCGGCTGTGTTGCGCGCAGTAGTCAAACGAGTCAGCTAGCCGGCAATTGCTTGCTTGCCACAAGTTGGTCAGGGAGGCCGCCGTTGAACAAGTTGCTATCGATATGATATCAATAATTATTGTAAGTGACCTCCTCACTGTCAGTCAGTCACTCTGGATTGCTCGAAGGTGTTGAGGCTGATAAAAAATTGTAATATACAAATTTTTCGAATTCCTTTGTGTATGTCGAGATCGAACAACTTCGATTAAAAGAAAAGAAAGTGAGGTTACTGAAAGGTTAGTTAGCAAAGTGCTAACTTGTGAGAGTGGGGTGTGGAGTGCAGAGTTTTAACGCACATTTGATAGTTAACGCTGCGTAGAGGGTATGCATACATTTCGTCAAAAAGGAAGTGATTGTCAAAGTTCAACAAGAAAAGTTTTAATGTTGAATAAAAAACACCTAATATCTGGATGCTCGAAGTTGTGAAGCACTTTGTCTACCTTGGGACCAGTATTAATAACAGAAATGACGTCAGCCTGGAGATCAAACGGGGAATAACTCTTGCCAACAGGTGTTACTTTGGGCTCAGTAGGCAACTGAGAAGTAGAGCTTTCTCTCTCGAATGACTCAACTGGCGCTCTACGAAACGCTCATCATTCCCGTCCTAATATATGGCGCAGAAGCATGGACGATGTCACGCGGATGAATAGTGGATGAAAAAGTTTTGGATAGCCTTGGAGAGAAAAAATTCACGTAAGATCTTCGGCCCCCTCCGCGTTAGTAAGGAGTACCGCGTACGGTGGGACAGCGAGTTGTATGAGCTATATAGGGACATGGACATAGTTAAGCAAATAAAAACACAGCGACTGGATTAGCCATGTCAACCGTATGAAAGAAAACGCTCCAGCAAGGGGAATTTACGACACGGTACCCTAAAAAGAAAGGCATGGAAGTGGAAGAACACATCTCACCAAGTGCCGCAGACCTGTCTTCTCTCGAGATTTACAACTGGCACCAACGAGCCCAGGACAGAAACAGCTGGTGTGTCATTTTGGATTCGGCCAAAACCGACACACGATTGTAGCGCCACATAAGTAAGTAATATCTGGACGTTTGAGAAAGATGGTTCCTTGGAAATAGTAAAATTTGTGGTGCACACTTTTATGTTTTGCAAAGCGATCAGGCGTCATCTTAAACTTGTAGACGTTGGCAGTAGTTTGTTCAAAACTTGACCTATATTAGTATCATAACCACCCTATTCAACTGATAGGGCCCCAGCTGACTGCTTCCTCATTCCAAAACACAAATTACCACTTCAGAACCCGGTGGTTTTAATGAATAGAAGAAAAAAATTGATGGCGATAACTAAAAGCGATTCCGAAAAATTAGTTTGAAAAACGTTTTAGTAGTTGGATTAGACTAAGCTTATTAAGTATTAAGGCTTAAGGTTATTTAGGGAGGAAACGTACATTGCCTATTGTAGTTGGTTGATGAGTTTTCAATAGATATCGTGGTTTGGAAACAAAACTTGTAGGCTAAGGTGCCTTTGTATGGTGGCTTGTCTTAAGTAACCAATCTTATGGTGAAAAACTCTTTAATCACCGTTTAGAGAGCAACAGATGTGGCGATAATGGATTAACGTGTCTGTTTGTATAAGTATTATGCAGCTGTCTAGTTCACAAATATCCAAAAATTATAGATCTTTCGATAGCGTGATTAATTTTGCGCATGTACATATGTATAGTTAATCCTGCATAAGTTCTGTTACAAGTCAAGTCCGTTGTAGAAATGAAATTATAGTAACTTTTTTTAATGAAGTTAATAATATAAATATTAAAAAAAAAAAATTTATTATCATTCGAATGGTCACCATTTGCGTTTACACAAGCCTTCAAACGATTAGGCCATTCAGCTGTTGCTGAGACTCTGATTGGGGCTCTTCAAATTTCTGCGAGGTCTTCGAAAGGTCATGTTCTCCAATTCTGACCACAAACTGTAGTCCAATGGATTCAGATCTCGACAGTCAATCTTCTGCGGCTATGAACCCAGCCACTGCTGCATCTATCCATATGAGTTGGAAGCAAAACAAAAGTTGTTTGCGGAAGAAGCGCATCAAAGCAAATGGCCGCCTGCTTTTTTGAAAAATTTTGGCATGTCGCAACTAGAGAAACTAAAAGCAATCAATTCTGGGTAGTACACAACCATTTTTTTGTTAGAATTTTTCGCAGAATTATTGAAAATCACCCACTGAAGGCGAATCAACCTTCACGAGCGAATGTGAGTTCTCATGTGAGAACTGATGACACAAGAGAGTTTTTGAGCACTCAAAGGTTCGAATGGGTCATTCGCCTTTCAGCCCTGATTTGGCAACTAATGATTTCACGAATATCAAAAATAAAAATGCAGCCTAATGAAGCTGTAGAAGCCTTTCTACTGCTATTTTTGGAGGCATCCACTTCTGAGTGGCAAAAGTGCTTTGAAAATTGGTTGAACTGAATTCAGATGTGTATTGGCTTACAAGAAGAATATTTAAAAAAACAATAAAGTCATTTTTATTATTATTTTACAGTAATTTCATTATTGGGCGCTAATTCAAAAGGAAACCCTGGTACTGAAGTACAGGGTGGGCCATATAGCGTTTGCTTTTTGAACCACCAATTTTTTTGAGAATGGTACCACACATGACATGTCAAATGTATTCATAATTTACTTAAAGGTTTGAAATTTACGAAATGGGACGCTATACGCTTGAACAAATGGGCAGAAAATCGTTTGACCGACGATGAGCATTTTTACCGAAAAATCATCTTTTCTGATGAAGCTCATTTTCACATCGGTGGCTATAAGCAAAATTGTCAGATTTGGGGCTCAGAAAATCCACACGTTATTGTAGAGAAGCAAATGCATCCACAACGAGTCACTGTTTGGTGCGGTTTTTGGTCTGGCGGCATCATCGGGCCATTTTTTTTCGAAAATGAGCGAGGAGCCGCGGTTACAGTAAATGGCGAGCGTTACCTTGACATGCTCAACGAGTTTTTGTTTCCAACAATTGAAGAGGATGACATGGACGACATTTGGTTTCAACGAACTTTTGGCTACCGTTTTTGAAAACCGATATCAATTGGCCGCCTCGGAGCTGTGATTTAAGCCCGTTGGACTATTTTTTGTGGGAAGCGGTTAAGGACAAATGCTATGCGAACCATCGAGAGACGACTGATGCTTTAAAACAAGAAATCGAAGTTGCCATTCATGAAATTGGAGCCCAAACAATCGAAAATGTGCTTAAAAATTGGGTTGATCGAATGGCCTACTGTAAAGCCAGTCGTGGCAGTAATTTGAACGATATTATTCTTTATTCATAAATGACAATGTTCAATCTTCAAAATAAAAAAAAAAGTTTGAAAAAATATTGATTAGTTTGTTTTTTATAGCCGATTCAAAAAGCAAATTTTACATGGCCCACACTTTAGTAAACTAGAATCTTGACTAAATAATTCGGGTTTCTTCTTTTTTCCATACAAGCAACTGCTGAAGATTAAGTAGAAGACAGAAGAAGTTTGACAGCAACTATGTAGAATATGTGCTTTAGTATCTATTGACTAAATATTGTTTGTTTTCACCTTTTGGCTTTGCCACTATCAGACTCTGTGGACAGATGGCAATAAATGGTTCGCAATTGGTGCAATCTCACTGGTTCTGAACCACCCATTTATTTTCAGTTCAGGTTTTCCCAGCAGCGCACGGGCACTTAGACACAAATTAGCAATGGCTTCAGTTGGCTTTAAAAGTTTCAAACTCTTCAAATTTACTTTAAAACTTACGATTCTTCTCGTTCCATTTTATGCCCCCTCATTTTTAATTTATATGTTAAATTTTTGCATTTTTAAAACTTGCAAAAAATGGTTGAAGAGAATTTTAACTTAACTTACTTAACTTGACTTTCAAAATTAATTTTTCTTCACTCGTAATTACATTTAGAATACTAAAATCTGTGTTATGAATTTTACGGAACGTAAGTGCCTGATAATTCTTTTAACTGCAAGGTGACGTAAAATTAATCATCCAATTTCTTTTTTTTTATAATTTTTTCACTAATTAAAAAAAGTTATTTTGAGTGATGGAAATCTTTATTTGGCGCTCCACTGCTTGTCTGTTTGCATACTACAGCCATCTAGTTCACAAACAAATGATAAACCTTCGGATAAGGGATAAGGATTGATTTTGTTATCCAACCAGTTCGTACTACTCCAACTACCAGCTAAAATTTTTTGAAAAATCTTGTAGTTATACTATCCTGCCATAAATTCTGTAGCAAATTATACAACGCATACGGCGAGAATGAATAAGTTCCATTATTTTTGCTTTTGTTCGTATGCATTGTCGACTTATAAATTATACTCAGCTTTGTGGCAAATTTCGCTTGCTAAGAGTGCTTGCTTGGAGTGAGGAGCTAAGTAAAATCGCGATGTAGTGATTGCATTAAAAAGTGTTGCAAAAGTGCAAGTGAGATATTATTGTAGAATTGCTGATAAAACTTAATATTTCGAGAATGTTTTCGCATGATCAATCGTTCTTCCGAAACATCTCAAGAGACAGCCCGAAAAAGAAGTGTCGTCCTCGCGGGAGAAACTCCCCTTTATAAGCCGAAAATCATGCCCAGGGAAATGAATGCTTCGACCAGATCCATGTCAGGACTAATGAGAGATGATCGCCACATGAAAGCCTTCCGTTACTACACTGGTCATATATTGACAGAAGCGCTTGAAGAAAATTAGACTCAACAAACAAATTAGACAAGCAACTACTTCGGTGGCACCCGGCCAACGGCCTTGAAAATATTATTTTCACAGATGAGAATATTTTCACTGTTGAAGTGAAACTTCTAAAGACGTAAAAATGTTGTTCGAAGGGTTCAGCATGGTCACCATCCAGCCTCTGTAAAGGTTTGGTGGGGGGTGTTTTGTAAAGGCGTTACATCTCTTAATTTCTGCGAAAAAGGGGTTAAAATTACCGAAAAGTGTACTAGGAGCACATGTTACAAGGTGGCAGTGGAGCAGTTGAGCAGTACTCTCTTCAATGGAGAACATTGGATCTTCCACCAAGTTTCCGCTCTAACTCATAAGACAAAAACCACTCAGCAGTGGCTGGATTCATAGCCACAGAAGATTGACCGTCTGGAAGTCCAGATCTGAATCCTTTGGACTACATTTTGTGGTCAGAATTGGAGAACATGACTTTTCGAAGACCTCACATGAATTTGGAGAGTCTCAAGCAATCTTCGGTTCGAGCAACGACGCCAATATCCATGGATACCGTGCGTGCTACAACAGCTGAATGGCCTAATCGTTTGAAGGTTTGTTTAAAAGCAAATGCTGACGAATGAAATTTTGAACAACTTGTTTTTTAATATTTACATTATTAAATAAAAGTAACTTCATTAAAAAAGTATTATTGTATAATTTCATGTCTATAACGTACTTAACTTGTAACAAAACTTATGGCAGAACAAAGTAGAATAAAAAGACAGAAAAGGCAGAAACAGAAAGAGATGGACTTCAAGGTTTCAATACATCCACGATATGAGCTTTACCTTACCCTCTTTGACCCTTATTTTTTGTGATCTCTGCAGAATTTTTTTAAGAAAATAAACTTGATTCCCAGAGAGGTCTGTAAAATCTAATTGAACTAATTCTTGCTGAGAAAAGTCGGGTTTACTACACTGAAATACAGCAAAAGACTATCGATCAGAATAGCATAAATATCAATGAAAAATAAATTTAAAAAATGTAAACTTTGCTTAAATTTGTTAGCAAAATTGTTCAACAACCACATATGAATTCAACCTTCATTTATGCATATACACACACATACATACGCCAACATTTAAGTATTACAATACGTTGCAAGCGAGGTTTGTTTCTTTTTTGGAATTATAGGTAATTGTTGGCATTCTTTGCATAATTTCGAAAAGGCATAACTTCTTCCAAAGCAAAAGCTGTTCTGCCTACATTCTCCGCTAACGCATAGCCATCTAATATTTGCGTAAGTAAAAGTGTCCCGTAACAGCATAACCAAACTCAACTTCAGCATAGTCTCTACAATAATCTGTTATGTACATACATATATACTAATGGAAGCCTGTATGTGTGCATGTGTGTATGGGTGTCGCTTCTGAGTGCATAGATGTCTCTGTTATTTTTGGTATGCGAAAACCGCAAAATGTTTAATGTTTTTCCTTCGCTTTGAAGACGATGATGTTGATGGTAACGAGGGTCATCATATGTTCGGTGATATGGCCACGCAGCCTTACTGATGACATCTGTTACCGCTCGTTGTCCTTGTAAGTTGGCTCCAAGCAATCTCATATACGCATACAGACATGTTTCTTTTTTTTCTTTTTTTGTTTTTTGTATTTTATTACAAACCATCAAAGTTGGAATTTTCTGAGCAGAGCAAATCACGTAAGTATTACATTCTATTGCGGGCTGACGAGGCGGAATTTTAACGGTTCAAATTTCAAATATTTTCAAATAGTTTGAGTGAAATTTTCAAATCAGTGTTTCGGAAGCAAGTTTCAGTGGTTTTGCTGTTTAAATTTCTTATTAAATGAAATGAGCAGAATTTAGTTGTGGGTTTGGTTAGCGTACCAAATCGATGAAAGTCGAAAAACGAAAAACGAATTCAAAAACCCTGAATATGATGATGAAAAGGGGTTGAAATAAAAATATCAAAGAGAAAAATATAGAATCTCGAATGTTAACATTTGAAAAATGTCAACACCTAATAATAATAATAACAATTTTGTATCTGCAGTGCGCTCAGTAGCCGAAACTTCCACCTAAAAGATCTTTTGTGTCCTACTGCATGCTTTAGAAGTAGTTAATGCTAGTCCTATTGACCGATACCACTACCATTAAATGAATTGTATCAGGCTCCATTTAATCTAGACGTTACGTGCCTCAAGCTGGGAATTGGTTGAAAGCCAAATTATTTCAGTAAATTTTTCGTCTTGCGAACACTTTTAAAAATATCTACAACGGGTGCATTCTTCATTTCATTCGGATCCATTTGATATCGATGAAAGATGTGCAGTCTTTTTTTTGACAAGGCAATACAGTTGCGCAAGATATGCTCTGTGGTTTCATCATCCTCCTGTCTCATTTCTAATGTGAATTTCTGAGAAATGGTCATTTAAGGCGACAGATACCTGTAAACGGCCATATTTTCCCTGATTTTCATCAAAATTATTTAAAATGAAGAAGTCAATATAGTTTTTTCAAAATTAGCATACAGTTCATTTATATATTAAAATAATATAATTTTTTTTATATTTTAATCATTTAAAATGGCGGATGTACACTCAATTCTTCCAGGAAGATCGCAGCGGGGCTTCTTAATAGGCGGGCATCGGCGTCAGTGACCTGAATACAAAAAACCAAAAATTTTTTTGTTTATTAATGTCATAATTTCTATATGAATTAAAGAAAAATGAAAAAAAAAAATCGCGGATTAAATGCTTAAAAAAAATTAATTTTTGGGCGTATTTTCCTACTATTTTTGCTTCGAAAAATTTTCGAAAACTTGTGAATTCATATAGAAAGGAATATCATAAAAAATATGGGTGCAAAATTTCAGGGAGATTGGTCAATAACTTTTCAAGTTATCGTGTACACCACTTCGAAAAATATAGTTTTGAGAAAAACGCGTCTAAAGTTTGAAACATGAAAATGCAATAATTTTTGTGACTTACCGATTAATCAGTAATTCTAGCGCCATATAATTGTACTTCTAAAGCCTCGTAGAACTCATTCTGTTTAAATAGTTGCTGTTGACGTGCTTTACGAGCTTCTTTAGTGGCTAATGAGCTGAGCCGATTTCCTTGAATTACTCTCTTTTCATCCAGTTTTTCGGCCATATTCATCAATATTTGAGGAGTGTATTGTTTCTAAAATCGACTTATATCCTTCATTGAATAATCCAGCTGCAATGTATGAGACTATTTCAATAATTTTTGACCCCGAATGTAGGTGTTTTGCAGCGAGACGTCAAACGGTAGAGTTGAAACTCTCATTTGCGTTTTGCGTGTGACCACCTAAACATCTTTCGAGCAATTCATCAATTTGCCGGCACTTGAAATTTGTCAATAAAATACAATATTTTAAAACATCCGCTCATACAAAATTTCAATAATGGGCGGGTAGAAAGGTGAAGAGATTCAAGAGGAAGGTAAAAAGTCGACAACGTAACTATAACTCTCCCAGCGTTCGAACGCAAAGAATAGTCGTCACGGTTGACGATCTATAATACAAGAAATACTTAAATTTACGTTCTAAACTTTTTTTGCCATATTATTAAAGGATTATATTAACATTTTATGAAAAAAAAGGTTTTGTTTTGGAAATTTTACAGGTATCTGTCCCCTTAAGTAATAGTGACCTGCAAGGAAAGCTACTATTACCACTTTTTTCGCATGTTATGCAATTCCTTATTGTGGGTAGTCTTATAAGCTTTGACGGTGACCCAAGTATTGGGCTTCTAAGACTTAACAACCAGTGTCTTACGCTTTCATCGGAAGTCACGTATCTTGGTGTAATACTTGACTTCAAGCTCCACTGGAAGCTGCATATAGAAAATCGAGTTAAGAAGGCCAATATAGCCTTCTACGCCTGTAAATCTATGTTCGGCAAAAAATGGGGTCTCAATCCACGTGTCGTACTTTGGATGTACAACTTAGTGGTTCTGCCGATTTTGACGTATGGTTACTTAGTTTTGCAGATAGCTCTTCGGAAGAGCTTAAGCACCACTAAATAAGAGAAAGTGCAGAGGACTGCATGCATTGGCATCACTGGGGCGTGTAGAACATGTCCCACTGCTGCGCTCAACGTTATTCTGCACTTACTTACTGTGGATCTGCAGGTTTAATCCATTACTGCTCAGAGTGCTATTAGGTTGAAGGAAATTGGCCTTTGGAGACAACTTCCTGTAGGACATAGTAGCATCTCTCTGTTATTCGCACTGACCTCTCCATCCGCAAACTGTGCTTTGAGGGTTGTGCAAGGGCTATCTTTCCGAGCAGGTAAGATTGGAAAGAGGGGAGAGTCGGTGCGGATATATATACTTCTGTTTTCACTGACGGATCCAAAACGGAGTCTGGAGTGGGAGTGGGGGTTCACTCTAAATCAGCCAGCCTTTCGGTCTCCTTTAAACTGCCAGAAACAACCAGCGTTTTTCGAGCAGAGGTCTTCGCGATCCTGCAGGCATGCAAAATGCTTCGAGATCGCTGTTGGGAGGGAGACATTAATATTTTTTCCGATAGTCAAGCTGCGATCAAGACACTGTCGTCGCCGTATTGCAGCTCTCTTTTCGGGAACTCCTGTAAGGAGGAACTCAAACGTCTCGAGCGTGCAGGAAACATTTCCCTTATCTGGGTTCCTGGGCACTGGAATGTAGAGGGAAATGAAATTGCCGATGAGCTTGCCAGGAAGGGGTCGGCAGAACCGGTTCCCGCTGTCCCCTTCTCAGACATCGATGTCCCCTTGGCCGTCGTTAAAGGGAAACTACACAATTTCTTTCTAAAAAAAGCGCGCGACAGATGGAGGTCTGTCTCATCGTGTGCTATTTCCAAAACACTATGGCCTCAATACGATAGAAACAGAACGCTTAAGGTGATGGGAATCCCCCGCCATTAAATTTCCAAACTCATTGGGGGATCGGTACTCATGCGGAGAAGCTTGGAATTCCGTACAACTCCTATTGCAGAAGCTGTGGGGATCCTGCAGAGAAAGAGACTGTGGAACACTTTCTCTGCAAATGTCCGGCTCTGGCGACTAGGCGCTTGAGATTCCTTAGCGTGCCCTTTGGGGATGACTTGAAAAAATTCTCCAGCCTAGATCCCTTTTCCCTCCTCCCTAAATCTTTTCACAGCTAGTGGTCCACATTGTGGTATCAAAACGGCACGTAAGTGCTACTTGAAGTGTACCTGGGGTACTCTTGCCATATGACCCACCTACGTACCTTGAAATATTTTCTATTAACTATATATCTCTGAATTTCATTTTCATAATTAGAATATTTTCTTAATCTTAGGTGTTGACTTTTCTTTACTTTTTCTTGTTCAATAAATATAAAATAAAGATTTTCGACGTTTTTACACTTTTGCGGCCTTCGCGTTTTTATCAGAAAACATTGCCGGCTTTAAAATCTTAAATTTTAAAATATTCGAAATTCTGGATATTTTATTTGGCTTATCACGCGAATCTTTTCAGTGACATTTTGGTTTAAAATATCGTAACCAAAACAGTTTATTGGGTAGAAAAATGTTTATTTGCAAGAACCACCACCTTATTAGGCGAATTCAGCAAGCTGAGCATTTTAAAAATGTACCATCCATTGTTTGAATAGGAAAAGTTTCAATGAATATAATTTTATAATCAATGCACGCGGGTGTCGTAATTATATTTGTTGAACGTTAGGGATAGGCCGTGATGCTGCGGATTAGCTTCTTCGTAGTTTTGGAAATGATTATGTCTCTATTCAAGGTGTTCCGAAATTTAAAAAATATAGAATGATTTGTTTTTTTTTCGAAACTTGGATCAAAGGTTATTTACAAACACTATACTGGCTATTTTTTTGTTTTACTTATTAAAATAATTCTTAATTTAATAAAACTTTCGTTTTTTGTTATAGACCTTAGACTCTTTCCTATTCCATTGAGCATATTGAAGCAAACATCACATATTTTTTATGGTTTTCGCGCGCTATTAACAAAAAACCATGTAAGCCTGATATCAAAAGGGAAGTTAAGCAAACGGCACTAATTACGGGTGCGCTACCAGCAATGCCTTCTAGACACTGATTGTCGTGGGCTATAAAAATAAATTTTCATTTCCCTAAATACAAGGTAGCGCAAAATGAATCATCAAGTTTGGAAAATGAATAACCTTTTAAAAAAGTTTGGAAAATGAATAACCTAGATAAAAAAAAAACAATGAAAAATTTATTTTTTTTCCTTTAACTTCTATTGGAGTTCAGGGCGTCAACTACGTTTCTTCGCCAACGTACACGGATTTGAGCTATAAATGCCAGCTCATTCTACGTAAGACCAAGGAGTTCATTTCAGCTTCTGCTGAGCGTCGTACGTACGGAATTTTGAAAATTTTCATATGAAAAAAATGGCGACGGATTGCGTTATTTTATCTATAGTCAGTAAATTGTTACTCTAGAGTATGGAAGGTAAAGGGCATTCACGGGTAATCAAGTTGACAGAAAAGTATCTATTGCCTAAAACGGTTTTGATTTGCTCTCCAAAAGTCGCCAGATAAGTCGCTAAATAATTTTTGTCGTCAAAACTTTTTTTTTGTCGCCAAGACACAAGCAAAAGTCGTCAATTCTAACGACAAAGTCGCTTAATTGGCAACACTGATTCCAAGTGTATATACTGCGAAGCACCGAGCGATGACGCTGAACACACGTTTTTTAGTTGTGACAGATGGCTCGCGGAAAGAAATGCTCTGAGGGAGCAGATTGGCGACATAGCACGGAGCAACATAATCAGAAAATGCTCGAACGTGGGGACAGCTGGAACGCGGTAATGAAATATATATAATAGGACTATGAATAAGTTCGTGCGGTTTTACAACAGATGGCGTAACTTGATTATTATTCCATCGATCCACATTTCCAAACATTCATTGGAGAGCTACTGTCGTAAGGCACAAACGTCAGTATAAGTTTTTTATTTGAAGCGTAAACAACAATATTTTTACCACACTTGAAAATGTCGAATTTCGTGCCAAATAATGTGTTTTTGCGGGGAATTCTTCTTCATTATTTTAATATGAAGAAAAAAGCAGCCGAAAGTCATCGTATCTTGGTGGAAGTTTATGGTGAGCATGCTCTATCTGAGCGAACGTGCCAGAAGTGGTTTGCACGCTTTAAAAGTGGTGATTTTGGCTTGGAAGACGAAGAACGCGAGGGTGCGCCGCCAAAGTTCATGGATACCGAATTGGAGGAATTGCTCGATCAAGATCCGGCTCAAACGCAAGAAGAGGTTGCAAAAACTTTGGGAGTTGATCAATCAACCATTTCCAAACGTTTAAAAGCCATGGGAATGATCCGAAAGGTAGGCCATTGGGTGCCGTATGAATTGAAGCCAAGAGACGTTGAACGCCGTTTTATGGCATGCGAACAACTGCTTCAACGGCACAAAAGAAAGGGTTTTTTGCATCGAATTGTGACTGGCGATGAAAAGTGGGTCCATTACGACAATCCAAAACGTCGGGCAACGTATGGATACCCTGGCCATGCTTCAACATCGACGTCGGCGCAGAATATTCATGGCCTGAAGGTTATGCTGTGTATCTGGTGGGACCAGCTGGGTGTTGTGTATTATGAGCTACTGAAACCGAATGAAACGATTACGGGGGATGTCTACCGACGACAATTGATGCGTTTGAGCCGAGCACTGCGAGAAAAACGGCCGCAATACGCCGATAGACACGACAAAGTTATTTTGCAACATGACAATGCTCGGCCACATGTTGCACAAGTGGTCAAAACATACTTAGAAACGCTCAAATGGGATGTCCTACCCCACCCGCCGTATAGTCCAGACCTTGCGCCATCCGATTACTATCTCTTCCGATCGATGCAACATGGCCTGGCTGACCAGCACTTCCGTAATTACGATGAAGTCAAAAAATGGATCGATTCGTGGATTGCGGCAAAACCGACCGAATTTTTCACAAAGGGAATCCGTGAATTGCCAGAAAGATGGGAAAAAGTAGTAGTAAGCGATGGACAATATTTTGAATATTAAATTTGTAACCATTTTACGTCAATAAAGTTTCAAATTTCGAAAAAAAACCGCACGAACTTATTCATAGTCCTATTACATAGAGAACGTACTAAGAAAAAAAGAGATTGACCTCGACACAGTGCAACAAAGTGAAGCCGCACAGGTAGAGACACAAGAAGACGAGCCTATAGCATGAAAGCTGGCTACAAATATGGTGGACCCAGACGTGGGTGAATAAAATTGGTCCTTTATGGATGCCGTTCTGGGCCCTCCCGAAGTAATATAGAAAGCAGTTCCGGGAAGGGTGTCTCCCCAGAAGGAGAGGAGGGATCGTTTTACTGGTCACACCACACGACGCAGTAGACGACGCTGTAAGTGCGCTGTAAGGCAGTTTGAACCCTACTTCACCCACCAAAAAAAAAAAAAAACTATGGACGCTAAAAACTACTGACATTAATCAGCTAATGGTATTTGAAAGAAAAATTTTGCGAAAAATATATGAACCTGTAAGACTGCAAGACGGTACGTATCGATTTAGATATAACCATGAGCTGGAACTATTATCAAAAGACGAAATTGTGATAAAATTTATAAAATCTCAGAGAATAAAATGGCTCATACACTTGTTTAGAACTCCTAAGGAGAGAACAACTCGAAAGGCAGTTGAATTACGCCCTATTTGAAGCCGAAGAAGGGGACGCCCCAGAAAGAGATGGCTCGAAGACGTGGAAGTTGACCTTGAAAAGCTAAACGTGCAGCGGTGGAAGGAGTTACCCTCTCATAGAGACAGATGATGTAAAGTTGTGAATGAGGCAATGGTTCACAAGGGACTATGATGCTAAGAAGAAGAAGAAGATATCGTATCTACTGCTACTTTCTTTTTTGAATTTCAGTCGCCACGTCGAGCTGGTTGCCTTGCTTTAAAAGGTTCGTGTTGGGTATTATACGGGGCCAAAACATTTGGCAAATACGCCACAGGCAGCGATTGACAAACGTTTACAGGTATCTCGTAATTATCGCGGTTACTTTCTGTGGGGTGCCACAGCGCTTTCATTTTTCTAACGGTACCTTGAAGATTTCCCTGTATGGCTTGAGTAAGCAATCGCAAAGTTTATAAGCTCTGTCTAGTTCTGCCGCCATATGCAAAAACTATAAATCGTCCAATAGAGTGATTAATTTTACGTCACCTGGTGACAGGCGTGTTGTTAATTTTTTTTAGGTAAGCGTCGAGCAAATGTCCATAAGAACGAAATACCCTCTCAATAGGCTGTAAACGGCGACTTCGGAGTAGCGAGAAACATTAATCCCTCAAACTGGCTCTTAACAGGCTGAGCACCGAAAAAGTAACGCGAGATGGAAAATTTCGGGCACCGTTTTGATCGGGTAACCTCGGGCACTCAAGCCTATATTTAAAGCTAATCCACCGTTTCTCGCAGAAGACTCCTCCACTAACATTTCCATTCAACTGTGAATCTGTTTTATTTCGGTTTTGCTTTGAGGGAAAGAGAGTAGAGAAGAACCCAATGTAGGCGTGCCTTGGGCAGCCTCGACAGAAATGAAACTTTTGAAATAATTTTATCAAAGCAGCACATTTTCTGGAACAATTATCAGATGAAAAATTACTTAAATAGTGATCTAAATTCTATGTATACTATTTATTTTGTGTTCTACTTCTACTTGGTTTATTGTCGAATTCTTTTACTCAAAGCAAAATGAAGCACAAAGAAATCGCAATAATTCAGAAACAGCTCATTTTATTCGCTTGTCTCTCTTTCGGCAATCACGCAGTAACCAAATGTTTGTTGAAAAAATAACCAAAATTAGCTAATACCATCTGGTAGTCAACCCGATAGATGTCTGCCCCATACAGTGAGCAAAAAAAAACAGACAATAAAATTCACACCATGTAACGACCAGGCTGGACTAGCGTCATCAAATGTGAATCGCTTAATTGCTGGAACCCGCTACGCCCTAAACTTCACTCAGACTAAATGAAAGTTGTGTGCAATTACTCTTCTTGCCTAGCAAAGCCAAGGAGAGCAGACAATGGAAATCACGCCAAGGGAAATGGCATGCGAGGAATTTCTTTGTTGAATGGAAATTTTGTGTGTGTAATTAAACGCAAAGAAAATCAGAGTGATGACTACGCAGTGCTCAAATGACCAAACTCTAACTAAACCGACAGCTTTAGTACTTTTTCTTTTTAATACTCGTATCTGCCTGTGCGCTGTCGCTTAGCGATGGCAACTGTTGAGCTAATTTCAAGAAGGTGGCGAAATTTTGCTACGCTACCCAGGGCAATTCTATGCTCAGTTCCTTGTTGGGGTGGGAGAACGCCAAGAAAATATGGCATGTTCGTCTGTCTGTTTGTTTGTTTGGAGTCAAAGTTCGCATTCATGAGTTAATTTGAATGCAAATGAAGAGCTAAACTAAGGACTTCTGCTAATGTTTCAATTAAGTGTAGAATTTAATTTTGCTTTTCTGCTTTCTGTGTTTCTATCGAACTTCTGTGTGTCTATTGCATAGTTCTCTTGCGTCCTTGCCTTGTTTGGCGCCACTGATTCTGCCCTTTTGCCGCTTATTATCCTAGTAATTCAGCGAGTTCATTAAATCGAAAGCAGCGGCGCAAGCAGCTCTCATTAAGTCATTATCTGAGTACTTATTCGATTCGCTTGTTTTTTCGTTTCACATGCAGTTGTTGCTTTTGCGAGTTTTCGCTTTTCCTTAATAATTCTTACACATTCCAAACGCCGCCATCTCCACCCAGCAATTACTTGTAATTTCGAGTAATTTCAATCAGTTGACTGGCGACGAGCAGAACCCATTGCAGACCGGAGTCTAATGAGCAGTGCATTCGATTTAATTCAATTTGTATTTATTAAAAGGTAAAAAGTACTCAATAGAGCGCTGCTGAAGATAATCTTATGCCCGGCCATCACTCTCTCCTCTTCACTTCTTTCTTTTGTCTTTGAATGCTGTGCTCTGCTCTGTGTATGCACTGCCATTATTAAAATCCAACCCATCTAGAGAATAATCGCAGCCATCCCATTTTCAGCAGTTGATCATCTCAAAAAGCTTCCATTTTGAATAAGTCCCTTAAGGGCATGTATGGCAATCGCAACAACAACAACAGCAACAACTATACACAATAATAGATGGCCAGCTTTGTAAATCTACATATTTACTCGTATGGCTTTTAGTTGCCTCAAAGTTGAAGTGGTAGCAGCAGTTGCTTTGGTTTTCTAACTCCACCCATTTGGCTGCTGCGCTTCATCGACTGGAGGCAACTGGATGGCCAACTGCATGCTCATAAGCATACATTACACATGCCTACCCACACTCATACATATGTAACATACATAATAGTGCATAGTTGGTTGCCACAATCGTTCATCACTCATCGTCCATTCATGTATATCGGGAATACAAAAGTATACCAAATTAACTGCTGAAATTCATATTGGGAGTGCAAGCGGGAGCGTAAACTGAACTGAAACTTAAAGGAAACCAAAGTGGTAACTAGTGATGGAAGTGGTAAGAAGACGAATGAAAAAAAAGCTTAATTTAGTCTTTGCGAAGTGGCCTGAAGCAACCAACTCATCTGAATTATTTGGACTTTAAGAGCCCTTTTCTAGAATTTTGAAGTACTTTATTGTCGCACTGCTGCCGCAACAATGAACTGATTTCCGAATTCATCGACTGTATAAATATTTGTGTAGGAAATATTTGGTGTTTTTTAGCTGCTTGAGAACTATGGTTTTTCAGCTGAGAATGGCAAATGGCGCCTGATAAATGTTAATTTGAGTCTGCGCTGGCCTATGAAACTTTTTCTTTCAAATTTTTACAATATAAGGGGTGGTTAAATTTTAAGGGCCGATGTTGAATGTAAACCACACCTAAACGTCAAGTTTTTTTCTGCATCTCATTTAACATTTTTCAATTTCAGACTAACTCAATTTCAACTATGAAAAGATACACAATCGAGCAATGCGTTAAAGTTATTCAGGCATATTATGAAAACGGTCGTTCAAATCAAAATGCATATCGCGCACTTCGTGATTCAGGGATGAGGCACATTTTCACCTCAGTGGATTCGTCAATAAGCAGAATTGCCGCATTTGGGTGAATGATAATCCAAGAGTGATTGCCGAAAAATCAATGCACCCACAAAGATTGACTGTTTGGTGCGGTTTATGGGCCGGCGGCATCATTGGGCCGTATTTTTTCCAAAATGAGGCCGGAAAAAAAATGATGGCCGAATAATCTCACGTCACGGCGATGTCAATTGGCTGCCAAGATCATAAGATTTGACACCGTTGGACTTCTTTCTTTGGGGTTATTTGAAAGAAAAGGTGTACGTCGATAAGCCAGCAACAGTTCAAGAGCTAAAGGATGGGATAATTCGGCACATTAACGGCATAGAACCTCAATTATGCCTCAGCGTCATCGAAAATTTGGTCCATCGGATGGAGGTATGCCGCCGAGGCCGCGGCGCCATTTGGCCGATATTTTATTCTATTCGTAATTGAGTTATACTAATATTATCATAATAAAGAAAAATGAAAATAATTTCCTAAAAAAATTGTGTTTTATTCAAAAGCAACACCGGCCCATGAAGCTTAACCTCCCTTTATTGTCAGATTCTATTTGCAAAATTTTTCTAACTATTTCCAGTTCTATCTTTAAATTTAGGTTACTCATGCCTCAGAATAATTTGATAATTATTTGGTGGGATGAGCGCACGGACCAAGTTTTAAGGGGAATGTTAGGATGGCTGATCCATAAAACAATTTGCATATTAAAGCACAGAGACCATTTGAGGTATTCAGAAAATGTTTTCCCTGGATTTTCTCTACATATTTCTAAACCATCCTGATTTTTTGATAAATTCTGTTTAGACTCCGGAAGTGCTGAAGGAGGTGAAGCCTTGATCACCTCGTTAGCTTGCACAAAAACATTTATGCGAGGCTCTAGCCTTGGTTATCACATAGCCAAAAGTCGATTGCCCTGAAAGTATGTCCGCGAGAAGCTGTATGGTAAAGTTCTAACGTAAATGCGATACCCTACGGGTGTATAGATTAGTCCAACAGTTGTTAAAAGCCGTTCATAGCCTCAATTTGTGAAAGTAGAAATCCTGCGAGATTCTGCAACCAAACTCAAAGCCCAGGTCTTTTCCTTCGAAGACAGAGCTCGTCTTATTTGCGAGGAAATATAAAAGACCTAGGACTCAAATTTTTTCAATAGCGGGAGCTCTTTTGGTGCTCTTTGACCGGGTGAAGTTCCCAAGGCTCATCCTTGACAGAGGGCTAAAGCGGAAGCGCAACATTGAAGAGAGAATCAAGAAGTCAACAGTCGCCTTGTATGATTGCAGGGGCGCCGACGCCAGGAAATGCAGTCCCTCTGGCTAAAAAACACAATCATGAAGCCAATTTCGCGGTATGGAGTCTTTGCCTGAAGAAACTCGCTGGAAAATACGACATTATTTAAGAAACTGGAGAAAATCCACAGGTCTGCGCTTATTGGAATCAGTGGGGCCCTTCGAACCCCTTTTACTCTAGTACTTAACACAATACTGAAGGGGGTATCCGTGGACATCGCAGGGAAAGCTGCCGATACATGCGCTGCATTCGGATTGAGGTATTCAGTCTTCTTAGAAACTTAGATCCCCATGGTGCTTGATCAATGTAAACCCTCGCTGGGCCAGAGCGGTATTTTTCCCATTCATATTCCCTCAAGTGAGGAGTGGGAGGGAGAAATTTGGAGACAGGATATAAAATACATATGGCTATGAGAGTATTCTGCGACGAGGTCCCCATCAAGCTCAAACTTAGGCTAGTAGAGTACTGCAGTGTTTTCCAAGCGGAGGTAGCCGCAAATAAGAAGCAGTGAATTGGTTGATTACCTCTGCCTTTACTGTAATGAAGGGTAAATATTATATCTACTCTGACAGCTAGGCGGCAATTCGGGCTCTGGGCTTGTTGTTCGTGCGTTAAAAATTTGTTAGTGACTTCTCTCTCGACTGTATGCGCATACTTCTATATTAGACTTCTTTGGATCCCCGGTCACAGTGGCATAACGGGAAACTGCTGCGCTGATGAGGTGGCGAGTCAAGGCACCCTCGAGATGGTTTCATTGCAAAATGAGAGAATTGGGGTTCCCTTGAGAACATGTGGCCTGCTACTGGAAAGATGGCCCTTGTGTCTACTTAGTGAGCACTTGATTAGTGTGCAGGCGTGCAAAGTCACGATATATTTTTGGCCACGGGTAGATCGCGGGCGTTCAAGGCAACTTCTAGGACTAACAAAGCCGCAGCTTTCAAACTTCGTGCGTGTCCTTTCCAGGCATTGAGGTCTAAGTGAGCTGTTTTTACAGATCAGCCAGCACTATCTAATCTTACCAGGCATTGTCCGTTAGCTATCCATACGGAGGGGCTTGGGATTGTCTCAAGTCATTTCAGGTGAAGCTGTTTGGAGGATGAGGTGGAATCATCTCGGCACCTTCTCTTCAACTGCACTGCTCTCGTCGGTCTAAGATTCAAATATCTAGGCTCTCACTTTTTTGCTGCACCTGCGGATATTGCAGTTTTAAATATTACACATCTGGCGAATTTCATCAGTAGCTTGAAGCCGTTAACGCAATGTAATTAGTCACCGTTTGGTTAACATTCGCCAATCCAAACCCCCTTCTTCTTTCTTCCCTCTTGTTCGGTTTTTGTTTTGTTTCCACCTCTGTTTAACACCTCTGTATGGCATCACAATGGGCGAATTTGCTTATAGGTCCAAGAGGGCTCTCGCTTGGGCAGCCATTTATCCTAACCTAAGTCTCGTCTCAGAACCTCTCATCGTACACTTGCCCGTGTCTTAATTTCCTGGATTCCCACCATTCCCGTGTTCCAGTATGAATTTAAGCTATGCTTTCGAAAATACTTTAGGAATCTTCGACATTCTTGAACACTTTAGTATGCCAATGATGGGATCATTTACGGTACACTCTAATGTTGGTAATCGCAAACTTCGACTTTATTATTATTATTAATTTTTCGAGAGAAATTGGAAAAATGTGAGCATTCATCGTTTTTTAAAGTAATAACACGGAATTAGGCATAGCTGAGCATAACATTAGTTAGCCAAAAAATAACTAAAAATAATGAAGAGTGGATGTTTTCGAAAAAATCATTTTTTTTTTCAATAATTTTGCCAAATTTTTTAAGCTCCTTTTCAGAGGGTAACAATTTAGCATTTATACGGCATTTAGTGGCATTTAAGCGTAGCCAATTTTGCACGCAGATTTATGCGAAATTTGCGATTTTTATATGTGTCTACATTTGAGCAGCACAGAGGTAGGCTTAAGGAGAAGAGCAGAGCGACGGTGCAACACTGCCGCTGTTGGCTAATCGTCAATGCGAGCAAAGCAGTTCCCTAAGCGGCGATTGCGTGCAGACTGGTAAATCGAGAGCGATTTTTTTCGGCTGTTCTTATATGTACATACACACGTACACACATTCTTGTACATGCATATGTGCGTGTGATAAATAAATGCATTTCTAATCAATGCAACCCTAGGCTAAACAGCCGCCGCCGACGCCACCGCCTTCGTCAGGAACATCTGAAAACATCTGCAAATTGCAAACGCATACGTTTCGGCAGACGCTTTTAAAACCCACCAACAAAATATGCATGTAACAATAAATAATAACAAAGTAAAATAGGAAAAAAAACAAACAATAAAAAAACATCTGAAAAGATTGACCGCCGATTGACCGACAGTTTACACGGTTTTATCGTGTCCCAACCACATTAATTGCGAGGCAGCCTTTGTGCTCGCAGTTGAAATGCATAGCTGAGTTCAAGAAACGCTCTCTAAGCGCTCATTCGCTCAACGTATTGCAAAAGCGTTTAAACACTATGGAAGCGCAAATTAATAACACTAAAATAACGAGTAAAAAAGAAATAAATTTTAAAGCAAAAAATCCACTACAAATGACAAAAGTGCACACGCTTTGTTGACGCATCTCATGCGAGAGCTGTCAAACAGGCACACAATGTTGCAATTGCACCGCGGCCGGCTTTGTCTTTTGTGTGGTTTTGTGTGCTAACCAATCGGTAGCTGAAAAATCAAAGTGTTGCGGTTTGTTGCATTGCCGCCTGTTATGCTAAGGCTTCCTTCGGATCTTCTGCTGCACAAAGGAACAGTGTGCAGTGTGGCAGTTCGGTTGATTGGTGGTGGTGCTGTCTACGGACTCAATACAAATTCACGCCTTTGCATTTAAATCATTTTTAACGGTCAATAAACGATTTTTCTGCAGAAGTTCGCAAAATTTTGCGTTTCCCCACCGTAAACCGCAGCGCTGTTGTTGCACGCGCATACAAGGTGTTAAGCTTTAGCGACAAAAACAACAACGATACCAACAAAAGTAGTGTAGTTTGGGAATCATCAAAGCGGCACCGCGGTAGTTAAAATTAATTTGAGTTTTGTAAAACGCCAATGAAGAATCATCTCACTTATGACAAAGCTCACTAAATGACTTCTACACAAAGTTGTGCTGAAAACAAAGAAATTCTTGTAGTTTTTGTCGGGAATGAAAATATAGGCAGTACGTTTTTAAGAACTGGAGAGTTTTAAGTATTTGCGGGTACTACTAAATAATGACAATAGTGTTCAGGACTGTATCCAAGATCCAATACATCTTCTCCTGGAATGCAGGGCCCTATAGCGCAGAGAAGGTGAAGACAACTTGGCCACTTGCAGCCAGAATAAAGGCACATACGCTCAATCTATATTAACCCAGCTCTATCCAGAGTTTAATAAGGGAACTGGGTCTGGATGAGGTACTGTGATGAGTAGAAGGCACAAAAGGCCATGAGGTCAAAGTGCGAACCTCATAAAGAATCTAATCTAATGTAATCCAAGATCGACTTGATACAGCAAACAAAGCTTTCTACGACCTTAAACTGCTAAAATCCAGACTACTAAAATACAATAATAAGTCCAGTTTTGACGTGTGACGGTGAGCCTAGCGTAATGTCAATCAGGGATAAACAAAATCTCCGAACTTTCGAAAAAAGAGTCTTACGAAAAGTGTATGGCCCAATACGGGTTGAGGATGCTTCTTATAGAATCAGATCCAACAAGGAGCTGCTACGAATTTCCTAAGGGAAAGATGCCGTTAAGTTCGTCAAATCGCAACGACTCCAATGATTAGGTCATGTCATGCGCATGACAAGGAAGAACGTCCCCAAAACTCCCTGTTAAATTACAACGCACTGGTCACCACATGTAAAGGAAGGCCCAGGAAACGCTGGTTCGATTTTTCGATTTTCGAGATTTCAACAAGCCCAAAATACATAACTGGAGGTCTGCTGCCGTGAATCGTGTAACTTGGAGAAGGCTAGTTGATAGAACTAAAGCTCACCGCGAGTTCATAAGTTCTTACAAATTTATATTTAGTTAAGATGGACAAAACTGATGATACCTCCCATGTCCGACCGACTGTCGCAGATCCTCCTGTCATTATGCAGAAAGGCATTGATGACGAGCCATTTTCTATGGGCGAAGTACATGGAAAAGGAAGGCATCTCAGACAGTGCAGTTTGTCCAGCATGTAGAGTGGAGGATGAGACGGCGGACCATTTCTATGCATCTGCTCGACCTTCGCTCGAATCAGGCTTGAGGTCTTTGGCACTGATGTGTTAAGAAACAACCAACTTAGCTCCTTGGCACTACAAGATCTACTGAGATTTCTTTAGAGGTCGGGTAGATTTAAAGAAAATGAAAAAGAGAACCCAAGCGCAGTACAATGGAGTTAATGTTGTCTGTCGCGACAAAAAAAAAGTTAAACTGTCAGAAATCAATAAATTCATATAAAACTATTAGGAGAGGCTTATCACTTCACTTGCTGGCAACAATAAATATTATGCCAACTGTCGAGAATAACTACTATTTACTGCAATTATTGTTGTTATTGTGACTGCATAGATAAGCCGAGAATGACGCATTTACCGCGAGTATCAGTTAGCTTCCGTATGACTTCCATGTGCCAGGGCACTCGTAATGCCAGATGTAATGGAATGTCAAACAATAAACCAAAATGATTATTTGGCTACCAATTGAAATGTATAACAGAAAAATGTATTTTATGAAATGGAAAAACCACACACGCACACACACATAAATGCACAAGCCCTATTGCCTAGTTTGCAGGCGACTGATAAGCAGCTTAATTGCGCACGAGAGCACCGATGCGTAGGTAATGAAAGTGCGGGACGAGTGAGAGGGGTGTTGGTCTATTGTGCTAGACACCAGATGTTTGCAAATGATACTCATATTATCACATTTATTTGTGCATTTGTTTGTGGGTAAGTGCAGCTATTTATTTTGATATGTGACAATGGGCTCCGTAATTAAAACCGCAACACTGTTAACGAGCCTTTTTTTTGTTGTTTTCCTTTGCTATTTGTTATCAGTAGCGGGACGTGTTTCGGAGCGCATTTGTTTATCAAAAACTTGATTGAGAATTCTGTTGACAGCTGTAATGAAATGTTCACAAATACGCAGCCGTCACGAAAGGGTATTTGAAAGGAGCGGGGAGTAGGGAGTCTGATGGATTTACACATCACATGTTAACATATGCAATTAAGGTCATTTCAAGTGTTTGCAAATCATTTTAGTCATTGTAGGGAATGGGGCTGGAATATCCTTAAACAAGCACGGAGAAAATGTGTATGAAAGTTTAGTAAATTTGTATTTCACTCCACAAAAAGCGCTAAGAATTGTACTATGCGCCAGTACGACTACAGAGCAATCATTCTTCTTACTCTGGATTGGCGCGATAACCGCTTGCGCCATTTTCGCCGAGTTCAACAAAGCGGCGCAGTCCTTTCTTCCTCATGCTAACCGGCGCCAGTTGGGCACACAAGTGAATCCAAGTTCTTTTCCACCTGATCTTTCCAACGCAGAGAAGGCCTTCCTCTTCCTCTGTTACAATCCGTTGGTACCGCATCGAATACTTTCAGAGCCGGAGCGCTTGTACCCATTCGGTCGACATGACCCAGCCAACGTACCTGCTGGATCTTTATTCGCTGTGCTATATCTATGTCGTCGTAAAGCTCATACAGCTCATCGTTCCATCGCCTGCGATATTCGCCGCTGCCAACATGCTGCCCAAGAATCTTCGGGAGAATCTTTCTCTCAAACACTCCAAGAGACGTCTTATCGGATATTGTCATCGTCCACGCTTTTGCGCCATACATTATGACGACGATGAAAGCCTTTTAGAGGGTTAGTTTTGTTCTTCGAGAGAGGACTTTACTACTCAATTGCCTACTTGGTCCAAAGCAAGAGAGATCCTACGTTGGATATCAAGGATAACATTATTATCGGTGTTAATGCTGGTTCTTAAACGAAGTCTTCTACAACCTCGAAATCATAGCTCACGTGCGAGAGTTTGCTTGATGACAAGAGGCACTTCGTTTTGTCCTCGTTCACCACCAGACCCATTCGCTTTGCCTCTTTATCCAGTTTGGAGAAAGCAGAACTAAGAGCGCGGTTGTTAAGGCCAATGAAGTCAATATCATCGGCATAAGCCAACAATTGTACGCTCTTATAAAATAATATGTCTGAGCGATTAAGTTCTGTGGCTCGTACGATCCTTTCCAATATCAGGTTAAAGAAGTCACACGACAGCGAGTCACGCTGTCTGAAACCTCGTTTGGTATCAAACGGCTCGAAGAGATCCTTAATAGTTCTAATGGCGCTGCTGGTGTTGAGCAACCAAATTAGTTTTGCAGGGATACCAAATTCAGATATCGCGGCATACAGGTAACTATCGAATGCAGCTTTGGATTCGACGAAAAAATGGTGTATGTCAATTCTCCTTTCATGGGTCTTTTCCAAGATTTGGCGTATTGTGAATATTTGGTTAATGGTAGACTTTCCAGTTCCAAAGCCACATTAATAAGGTCTGATCAGTTGGTTGATGGCGGCTTCAGTTTCACACAATACGCTCGATAGAACCTTATACGCGGTTGTTAAAAGACTAATCCCGCGATAATTTGCACAGATTGCAGTGTCACCGTTTTTATGGATTGGGCAGATTCCATTTAAATTCCAATCGGCGGCCATGCTTTCATCCGACCATATTTTGGTTAGGAGCTGATGCATACACCTTACCAGCTCCTCACCGCCGGGTTTGAATAACTCAGCCGGCAGTCCGTCGGCGCCCGCGGCTTTGTTGTTCTTTAGCCGCGTTATCGCTATTCTCACCTCGTCATGGTCGGGTAACGGAACGACAATTCCGTCGTCAACGATTGGGGTATCGGGATCTTCACATTCTCTGTGACATGCGCAGCTGTCACTATTTAATAGGTTCGAGAAGTGTTCGCCACATAATTTAAGAATGCTCTGGATGTCAGTCCCCGGATTGCCGTTTTTGTTCTAACAGGAAAACGCGCTGGACTTGAAACCTTCTGCAAGCCGCCGAACTTTCTGGTAGAATTTTCGGGCGTTTTTCCTATTTTCCAGCATCTCCAGCTCCTCGCACTCACGTACTTCGGCCTCTCGATGCTTCATTCATATAATATGTCTCTCTTCCTTTTTGAGCTTTGCATACATACACATACTTTTGACCCATTCTAGGACAGTTGAAATGTGAATGACCTCATTCCTTTGCAACGACTATGTTTACACACCGCCAATGCCTGCGCGCACACGCCTGAATACATACATACAAATGTACAAACTTATGCGTACAGAGATATGAAAGAAAAAAATTTCGCCAGCTCATTTCAAACAGACTTCTTTCACAATCAGCCATCAAAAGGATTCACATTCGTGTAGAATTGTAAGAATTTTCTTGCTTGCTTGTGTGCCTGCGAGTATATTTCAATTTCTACTGGGGTACCAAATGCTTACAAGTGTCAACGTCATCACTTCAGGCGCGAATAACTGCCTGTTAAATAAACATACGGATGCTGGAAAAAAAATAATAATAAATACAAAAAAAATAGAATGAGAAGAAAAAATCGCTGCTCATTCAAATCTGCAATAAATGCAGAAAATTTGCAACAAAAGGCGAAAAACCACACACTCATGGTGTGCTTGTGTGAAAATTATAAACACTTAGGTCACCTACCTCGCATGCATAAAAATACATCAGCATGCAAACAACAACAGTAACAGCAACGCAACGCACGAAAAAATCATAGAGGCTACCACATCAGCAACACCTGAGTGCTTACTAAACACAGCGCAGTACAAGCAGCAGCCGAGGAGTGCGCTTTGTTTACACAGCATTGAGAGACAGACAGACCTGAACAGTTAGACAGACGGACACACTGAATACACTGATGCATATTCATATTCAAATGCAAAAATATCCAACAGAAATAACCAACCAACCACCCCCATTCACTCGCCCATTTATGCAACCCACCTGTGAATGGTTCATTTGCATGTATGAGTACTATACGTGTGCGTGTGTGCATAAAAGTATGTTTGTGGGCTCTCATAAAAAATTGTACGAATTGCATTTCATCTCGAAACGAGATTGCACGCGGCAAATATCCTTTGGCAAAGAATTGTGCGCCTCCTCAATGCGGGTGGGTAGGTTCTGGTGGTTTCACATCCACTTCCACTTATACTATTTTTGTAAGTGTAAATGTGCATTTCGAGTGAGCGCTCATAGCGCACCTTCATCTGAATAATCATTGCTGTTTATTCATACACATTTGCGTGTCAAGTGATTCAAGTGAGTTTTTATTGCACTTTGCCTTTTTTCTTTTTGCTTTTCTAGTATTTTTTTCCTAGCTGTGTTACTTTTCACAGCTTCCATTCCAAGTCATCAGGAAAGCAAATAAAATTGTGTGCAGAGTTGTTCTTTCAGCAAGCCGGAAGAAAATAGTTCACTAAAGGGGAAAATTACTCAGAAGATTTTCTCAGACTTGGTATAAAGTCCTTTGAGTTGAGTAAACCTTTAACATTTTCAGAAATAGATTCAGGGTACGCCAGTTTTGTCACACAAATAGTTCCTCAATCTAGACCGACCTCTTATTCCTTTCTACAGTGGCTGGTATCATTACCGGGTGCATGGGAAGACATGGGAAACGTATGGGGTTTCCCTCTTATGACTTCTGCCGCAACTGCAGAAACGACGAGTAGGTGGAGAGTGTTGAATACTTTTTCTGCCACTGTCCTGTTCTTGCCAGAGCGCGACATCGCTGTCTAAACTCTTATTTCTTAGGATGTCTGACAGAGTTGAAATATGCAAACATTCACAATTTGCCATCGTTTATCAGAGAAACAAAATATGGGGAGACTTATGCGCAAAAAAGTTGTACCAGAATGGGCATCCAGGCCTAAGTGGGCTCTTCTATATTATCTGGAGAGTGGCAACCACCGTAACCTAACCTCATTTCGCCACGTGAGATGATTTTAAGATCATATTCAATCAGTATCATATTATTCGTCTACAATGTACTCTTGGGAGCTTTTGAAGATAATTGGTGGTTTGCTTTGTTCTGCAAGATGTTAATGCGAGCCAAGAACTCCTTTTGTGTTCTTGTCATATCTAGCTCAGCTCTAAGACAACTGAGAGAGCGGAATCGATGCATGACATGTTGACCGTTGATAGGTTCGCGCCGGTTATGGTCAGTACATCAATAGACTCATTCTCTTCTATTACTTTTTGTTCCGGTATCCAGTGACCGAGACTTAGTTTTTAGATTCTCATGAAATGCAAAATAATAATAGTTGGAAAACAACATCAAGGCGTATACAACAAATAGAAGGAGGAGCTCGACCAAACACCCAAATATACAATATATAAGTATAATAGTTTGTAGCTCTTTCCTTTATAGACGCCAGCTTAAGCATTTAGGCTCTGAATGTATTTGATGCGGTACCAGCTGGTGGCAGCAGAGGAAGGTCCCCTCTGCGTTGGAAAGATCAGGTGGAGAAGGACTTGGCTTCACTTGGTGTGTCCAACTGGCGCCGGTTAGCACGAGAAAGAAACGACTGGCGCGCTTTGTTGAACTCGGCCAAAATCGTGTAAGCGGTTATAGCGCCAATTAAGAAGAAGAAGAAGAAGGTTTCAAAACAAAAACTATTTAAAAAAGTAAAAAAGTTGTTAAAACTAAAGCGAGTCGCAAAGGAAATATTGCTTTGCCGTAACTGGCGGTTTGAAGGTCAAACAAATTATCGCAATTCAGATTTTTGGATCCTACATTGTTCAAAGACACTGAATTAAAATTTCTGACAACCAAATTAGCGTCGATTTCAATGCGTTTTATACAATGCGTCTAACGTAATGGAGTCCTACAGTCAATCAATCGGCCTCAGTCCGTCGACGTTTTCTCCCTTCGATACAAGGACACATGTGAGCGAAAGGCTTCCAAGGCAAAGTTCCATTCTCCGATAGTTAAATCAGAGGTGATTTTTAAGTGGCCTCATACTTCTTAGCAATCCTCGTGTCGAAATTGGCACAATCTCTGCTTGCTTTGTCATTCTTCTTCGCCATTCTCTGCCATAAGTCGCTGCTAGCAAATATTACAAATCAAGAAACGGAGCAGAGACGAGTTTTGTATTAAGAGATTGGATATTCATTGTGTGTGGATATTCTGAGGTTTGTTTATAAAAAGATTTAAATTTCATCCAAACATTTATATGTGGCGGACTCCTATACCCAGTGCAAATCGCTCAAAGTAGGTATCCCTTTATAGTCGCTCATCCTGAAGACAGACACTGTCCCTCTAAAGGGAGCCTTCTCATAATTAGCAATGAGAGAATAAAATGAAAAGAAGGTAGCATAAATAAAAGAAACTCCGCTAACGAATGTTTGTTTATATAGAACTTATATGTAGCCAATATTTTACGCCGGCCTATAAGAAATTTCAGATTCGATGCATCCAAAAAAAAAACTTTGTATTGTAATATAAAGAAACATTTGTTCCAAAAATTAATTATCGACATTGTTTTGGTAACGGCAGTTATTTTATTTAAAAATGTAAAAAAAAGTATTTTAAAGGATTACTGCTGGTATTACCAATTGAATAGATTGTAATCTGTTAGCGGTAAGTGCCGTGAAAATGCTCAAATGGCACAATTTCATCCCAGAATTCTATGAAGCTCTAGACTTTAGCTTTAAGTTTTAAATGATGAGACGGAGGACCACTTTTTATGTGTCTGCTCGGCCTTTGCTCGAATCAGGCTCGACGTAGATATTTGGCACTGATGTGTTAAGAAACGACCACTTTGGCTCCTTGGTTCCGTGGCTACACAAGCTCTACTCAGATTTCTTCGAAGGTCAGTTAGATGTAAAGAAAAGTAAAAAGGGAACGGGAGTGCAGTACAATGGACTTAATGTTGCCTGAGTGCTGTACTTGCTAGTTGTCACGACAAAAAAAAAAAACAAAAAGCAAAAACAAAAAAGCTTTTGACGGCTAGTACACAAACATGTCTGGTGAGGGATGATCGTGTAATTTCTGTCACTGTCACATTGTTTATCTGTCTCATAATTATTCATATATTTCTATCAATTCTGCATAGATACAGATTTCGAAAACGAATAATACACAACTGCTAGACTTTCAACCAATGAGTAGTTATTTCAATGGACCGCGGCTTGTTTTGCAGTTTTGAAGCATCCTCAAGATCTCAGTATTAACATCTCCGTTGATGATACTCAAAAGAGAAATTAGAGGTATTTCCCAATTTCTCTCAATTTCGCCATTTTATACCAAATGAGGTATCTCTCATTCTACGTGAGATTCTGAAGGTAATAAGCTTAGAAGTACAACGGTGAATATCTCTCTCAGACTAAGTAGGCATTTGATTAGTGAAATCTTCTCTCGACGTACACAACTAACACTTTATAAGTCGTCATCATGCCGGTCCTGTTATACGTCATAAAAGCTTGGATGATGACAGATATCCGCCGAGGAGTCCCTTGGAGCTTTTTAGAGGAAGGTTCTGCGGAAGATTTTTGGTTCTTTTCACATTGGCGACGGCGAGCATCATAGGCGATGGAACAATGAGCTGCATGAGCTTTATGACGACATAAACACAATGTAGCGAATAGTGATGCAACGGCTATGTTGGCTGGTTTACAACTACCATATGTCGTCCGAATGAGTGCAAACAATCCGGCTCTGAAAGTACTCGATATGGTACCAGATAGAAGGTTAAGGTAGAGAGAACTTGAATTCATTTGGTATGTCCCACTGGCGCCAAATGGCATGCGAAATAAATGACAGGTGCGCTTTGGTAATCACGGCCGAAAGCGCTTAAGCGGTCAATGCTCGAATCAAGAGAAGAAAAAGAACCATTCAATGCAAAAAATAATGTCACTCATGGGTGATTGTGATGAGGCTATAAAGGCGTACCTTCTCTTATTGATTTCATTTCAAAGGCGATTAAAGGATGTATTTTTATCCATTTGGTTGTTAGTTAAATGGACAAAAAATAAATGATATTTTCGCCTAGTAACAGTTTTCACTCAGTTCTTAAAACAATTACAAAACACAAAATGTTTTGTTGTACCAAAAATCAACTACAGCCACTGTAAAAGAATTTTGTGATAAATAAATTGCAGAAAGGCAGCTATTTTTCAAATTTAGTTACGCAAATGTGTTATTATGTAATAAAATTGCTGAAAACTTCCATCTTCATATACTTCACATGCATACGCCTGTATGTGTGTACATACATTCTACTAGGTACTACTATACCACTAGGAGTAACAAAAATTAAGCTGAATGAGGAGCTGAGCTCAACTCTAAATATAAGCAATCGTCTCAAAGTATCAAGCAACCATGAAGCAAAACGAAATTGTTTCAATTTGCTTAAGGCTTCCAGGGGGAGCTGCATTGCCTACGAGGGTGAGAATGGGTGGATAACCTTAACTCTACTTAGAGTTCCTCTAAGCCTTGCCAGCCATGCAACAGTAGCCTTTTCCTTAAACAAAAATAAACCTACTACTGTTCATAAATATGTATGTGTGTGCACGTGTATGGATGCATGCAACTAAGAAATCGTATTTCGTACTTTTGCGGATAAAGTTTTTGTTGTGTTTAACGGCTGCCATCAAACGCCCACACAACTCGAAACATTGCTCGAGGCGAACGAACAACGTACGGCATACAACTTAGGAGAATTGTGCAAGAAATTTGCAAATAAATATTTTTGCAACCGCATCAAAAACGGAAGTCATGAAGTTGCTACTTTTGCTTTGCGAAATTTGAGTTGATTTTCTTACAATAAATAGGCAAGCATATGCAGGTATGAAGGAATCTAAATATTAGGTGCGCAACTAAGTTCCCGCTGTTTCTCAATAGGTGCCGCCAGCAGTGTGTGCTAGTCGATTCTAACATAACCTAAAACCTGGTCATATACTTTTGGTTTTGTAAAAATGTCTGATTTTGTGCCGAATAATCGTCATTTGCGGGAAGTGCTGATTTTCATCTTTCATTCGAAAAAACGGCTGCTGAAGCGCATCGAGAGCTACAAAAAGTTTATGGAGATGCTGCTTTAAGTGAAACAACGTGCCGATATTGGCGCCGTCGCTTCAAAGACGGTGATTTTAATGTTGACGACCGTCCGCGTGAAGGAAGGCCAAAACCATCGAAGACGCTTAATTGGAGGCATTGCTCAATGAGGATCCGTGTCAAACACAAGAAGAGCTTGCTTCAGTATTAGGAGTTACCCGCCAATCCATTTCCAAGCGATTGCATGCTTTGGTAATGATTCAGAAACAGGGGACTTGGGCTCCTTACAAGTTAAAACCAAGGGTCGTTTTTTCGCCTGTGAACAACTGCCCCAGCGGCAAAAAAGGAAGGGTTTCCTTCATCGCATCGTGACGGATGATGAAAATGGATTCATTACATCAATTCAAAGAAAAGAAAGTCATGGGGACTGCCCAGTCAGGCTTCTACGTTATCGCCTCGGCCGAATATTCACGCTGCGAAGGTTATGCTATGTATTTGGTGGGACCAACTGTTATTTATTATTAACTGTTAAAACGAAGCCAAACCATCACTGGGGATCGGTATCGACTTCAATTGATGCGATTGAGCCGAGCACTGCGCGAGAAGCGGACGCAAATACGCGGAAAGGCATGAAAAAGTGATTCTACAGATTGACAACGCTCGGACTCACGTTGCCAAACCCGTTAAAACCTACCTGGAAACACTGAAATGGGATATCTTACCCTACCCGCCATTTTCTCCATATTTTACGCCGTCCGATTATCACCTGTTCCGATCGATGTCACATGGTCTAGCTAACCAGCAGTTCCCTTCATATGAAGACATAAAATATGGCTTGATTCGTGGATAGCCTCAAAAGATGAACAATTTTACCTCGATGGTATACGAGATCTACCACAAAGATGGGAAAAAGTAGTAGCCAGTAGTGGGAAATACTTTCATTGATTCACTTGTAATCATTTTTTCAGAATAAAGTTGTATTTTCATAAAAAAAAAACAGCGAGAACTTAGTTGCATACCTAATACATGCACATAGATATATTCTTCTTCTTCTTGGGTGCAGAAAACGCTGTAATGATTTTAGTCTTCTAGTTGGTTTAGTTTAGTTTCTTTCTCTGGGTAACCGCCACCACTTAAAAATCCCAATAGAAGTCAAGTTCTTCTTCTTTTAGTTTTACTTTTGCTACCACCAGTAATATAGTAGATTAACCACTCTCAGCGTTGGGGCTTTTGTATCCATTCTTACGACATAACCTAGGCAGCGGAGCCGCTCGTGCTTTATGCACATTGGTAAGCCTTTTTTTGTGGTGAGTGAAGTAGGATCTCTCTTGCCAACAAGTGCTACTTTGGACTAAGTAGGCAACTGAGCAGTAAAGTCCACTCTCGACGAACAAAACTAGCACTCTACAAGACTCTCATCATGCCCGTCCTAACGTATGGCGCAGAAGCTTGGACGATGACAACATCCGATGAAGCGACGCTTGGAGTGTTCGAGAGAAAGATTCTGCACCGCAGACGATGGAACGATGAGCTGTATGAGGTTTACGACGACATAGACATAGCGCAGCGAATAAAGATCCAGCGGCTACATTGGCTGGGTCATGTCGTCCGAATGGATACAAACGCTCCGGCTTTGAAAGTATTCGATGCGGTACCAGCTGGTGGTAGCAGAGGAAGAGGGCGGCCTCCTCTGCGTTGGAAAGATCAGGTGAAGAAGGACTTGGCTTCACTTGGTGTGTCCAACTGGCGCCGGTTAGCACGAGAAAGAAACGACTGGCGCGCTTTGTTAAACTCGGCCAAAATCACGTAAGCGGTTATAGCGCCAATTAAGAAGAAGAAGAAGTAGGATTCAAAATGCCTTCGCACTTACAGCGACCATCAACTACTGCGAGCGTCCCTCTTCCTTTTCTGAGGAGACTCTCTTCCCGAAACTACTTGCCAGCTTCATGATCTTCATGATCGCACATCTTCTTATTTCTCTATCTGTGCCGCGTTTGTGTCTATTGGCTGCAATTGATTCCTGCGTACAGGGTCTGCCCGTTTTCACAAATGGAGATATTGCTCAATTGCTCCGCTTTTTGGAGAAAAAGGAAGATCGGAAGATCGGGTTATCAAATTTGTTAGTATCGACTTGTTCTCGTCTGATATCGTCGTGAGCGTTACCTTAGGCGTTCATGAGTGGCGTTCGTCAGTCAAACAGTTAGTGCCTCCTTACTCAAGAGCTCCTACTCTTCAGCCGTTCACTCCGCGTATCCGAAGCACTGTTTTTGTTTGATGCACACAAGGCTGGTGTCAGATTAATCTCACCTGCAAAGGGTGGCCATGTTACACTTCCAGTGTTTGACGCGCGTCTCGAAAACGGCCAGGTTGAAGCAGTGCGGGCAGTAGGGGTTGGCTGCCAGCTTAAGACGGTGGAGATACAACCGAAAGCATCTGTAAACGCTGATTAGCTAAAAAAAAAAAAAAAAAAAAATTAGCTGCGTTAGATAAAAATCAACATCGCCGTGTTCCCTGATGGCCGATGGTATGATTTCAGATATAAGCCTATGGGTTTAACGCCCGTTGACAGTAGATCCCATCTATGTTGCCATTCTTCTACGGATTGAAGGCTTGAGAAGAAAATCCCTCCAAAAATTTCTTTGAATTTCGTTTTCACTTCATTCGAGCATAATTTGAATTTTACAACGCATTTGTCTTCACTCTCTGCGAAAATATAAAATTTAAGCCCACATTAGCAATAGCCACAAAACACACTTACATACACACACACACACAGGTGCATGTATAAGAAGCTCTGTCAATAATCCTCAACAATCGTCGACTTTGTTGAACCCAAAAGCCACATAAATACACTTCCCTGTTTACAACAACTAATCATGCTGTCTTGTAAGATTTCCACAGACAAAAGCTACAAGATATGTTTTGCCTAAGGCGAAGGATATCGCATGAAATACAAGAAAGGATATTCGGACGCTTGTTAGCGCATTGGCGGTGGCGTCTAGGCAAATTTGTTCGATGGATAAAATTGAACGAATGTTGAAAATGTGAAATCCTTTATTGAAATGTTATGTTATTACTTATGCAAGTATATGAAGTATATCTGTGTATGGGTGTGCTTAAATGCATTTGAATGTGCCGAATGTGCACATCTACATGTAGCTGGCTGGCTTAGTGGGTGTGCGTGAGTTCGGGCATGTAGAAATACAGCAGTTGGCCATAAGGTAATGGGCGTAAGCTACGGCAATAATGGCTTAGTTTGGCCGGGCAGTTGCGCGTAATTTATTCACTCATATATCATTTTTTGCACTCCATTCAAATGAATTGTGAGTTTTGGGGAAAAATAAAATCAGTCGTATGCACAGTGTTTTAAATAAGATGGGGCTATAGATATGTATGCATGCAAATATGTGCATTTACTGACTATGAAAAAAAGCATTTCACTCATATGGAACCATGACCGTGCTTTTGAATAAGATTTATTACTTTTGTTTATCTTCTCTGGCAACGAAATTTTTAAATAATAACTTCTCGATACTTTTCTGGCAGAAAACACATAAACATCGAAAAGTTTGTGGAGAAGTGAAAAATCGATACCATTAGCTCGAGAATATGACCAATGAGTACAGAAGGGGCCTCATTAGGTGTCTGTAAATATCATCCGAAACCGTATGGCCCAATCAAATGTAAATAAGCGCGAGTATAATCGACAAACTCTTATTGGCAGAAAGCCTGATAGAAGAACGGATAACCTGGATGCCAGAGAATGTCAACTGCGACTGAACAGAGCTGATATTACATATAGAAGAGTCTACTTTTTCCCTAAGAAGCAATAATCGTAAAAGAGCTTGGACAAGAAAAGGTGTCAGGTAGGTTAAAAATACTACGAAACATCCGCTCACATCCCAGTGTATGGCTACAGCTCTACCAGAAGATTTTTAAGTTTAAAATCTAAAATCTCGACTCGCAATGTGGGCCTAAGGAAAAAATTGTTAAATAGCGCTGAAAGATTTTAGGGTGGTAATGTTGACAACTGGATATTTTGGTGGAAAAAGACCTTCCAAAATTCTGTGATCTGCAACAAAGATCTCTCAACAAACCATCACATTGGAGAAGCAGTCGAGGGTCAAAATAAATCCGGATAAAACGGATATGATACTTTTTATCAGGATACATAAAATACCTATTCTTAAAAATCCCAATTTTTCGTGAGGAGTAGGGAAAGTGTCAAATGCCTATGGCCGAAGTCGGGGTGTGGGACTTAAGCCCAACTAAACCCACCCTCATGTCCGACGGTAGATCCTCCCAAAATCTCACTTTTAAGAAGTAGTCGGGAGGCTATTATGAGTATATTATTACTCAATCCTCTGTTACTGCCGGTCTGTCCGATCCCGATTTTTTACAATGTATTACGTGAACGAGCTCTCTCTAGGGAGCATATTCCTCGTATTGCAAGATGTTCATGATATTTACGGCCACTGTACATGCCGTTTTCCAGCTTTCTTCGCATCGCTGATATGTGGGATAAGATTTGACACCGTCATGTTTTCACCGAACGCTCTCTGAACCATATTTCACTCACCAATGAACCGCAGGCATTGAAAAAGGATCTACATACCTCGCTGTTTCTCATTTTTTGGAGCACCATGGCTGTAAGAGTCGTTCTGTAGACGGAACCTGTGAAGATGTGCTTTGAAGTAACCGTGTCCAGTAAGCAACTGCGTGATATTTAAATCCATTTCTTCGTGTTTTCCCTCAATCCACTGCCTAATGTTTGTAATCAGTTCAAAAGTCCACCGACCCTTCTCTAGTTGCTTCCACCGTATCTGTCATTCTGTTATTATTCGCAATCTTTCTTCTTTCTTAGCTGCGCTCGACATTCTCTATCAAATGGTGTTATATATTCGATCCATCTCAACCGCGAGAACAGCCACATTCCCATAATTAGAAAGATTGCAAGATTTAAGACAGTCCGAAAGCCACTGGCCACTCTCAAAACGCCAAGATACGATGCCCAGATTGATGCTGTGGTCATAAGGCCGGCGGGCCAATTAGATGTCCTAAATTCAGTAGTTTTCGCGAAGCGTTGTAGGATGAGAAAAAAACAATTAGCCAAATGAAGTTTTGGGGATAGTTTAATATATATTTGAACTAAAAAAAAAAAATTTTTAGAATCTCCAACAATATATTGTAAGCCGAGTTATCAATAGATTCCCAGAGCGCCTTGCCACTGAAGTATCCAACTTCTGTACAAGATACAACTTGCAATTTTCATCTGAAAACAAAAAAAAAAAAAGATTATTAATTTTGATGTAATTATCTTCGATGTGAACTAAGAAAATTGGGAGAAACACGTAAAATTCGAATTTTTGGGGAAGGTAGAAAAAAAAGTGGTTTTTCAAGGAAAAAAAACTCTTCAACTGGGTAAAAAAGTAGCTTAAAAAAAGTGTTTGGATGTTTTTTTTTAGTTGACATAGAAGACAAAACAATACTGAAGATAACGCATTTTGAATGAAATGGATAGCTCGTTTAGTTTTTTTGCAATCATGTACATAAATTAGGTAAAATCGTGAAAATGAAAAGCTGAGAAAACGCGCTTCAAACTACAACAATAAGCGCACGGTTGCTCGACGCCGCACTACGCTCGGCTCTGTAGCTCTGCAAATACTTGGAATTTAACTCTGAAAATTTGTGTCTCATGTTCTTGAATATCTAAGCTATTGATTTCAGGAAAAAAAAAAATCGATTTTTTTGACCTTTTAATTGGCCGGTCATAATCATCGAGCTCGTACAGTTAATAGAACAACCCTAGCGAGAAAAATCATTATGTAGAGTAACGAAAATGGCAAAATATCTGGGCCTTAATAGAAATCTAAATTGGAGACTCACAGTGGCAAATAGAGTACGCAAAGCAATGGCGGTGTTAGACATTGTGATAGCGCAGGCTTATGGGTACAACACACAATGAAGATATCAGGCGAGGAGTAGAGAACTCCAAATAAATCAAGACCAAAAAAATTACATAGTATTTAGTAAAATAAAGAAGCGATGTTCACGGTTTGATGGATTATAGTTAATAAAGACTATTTTTTGGGCGTTATGAGACGTTTACGTGAAGCGATTCGCTAAAAAAAGAAGGGTTTATACAAAAGCAACTCATCATCATTCGTAAAATTTTGACCAAGAACGAAATGAATGCCATCCAACAGCCATCGAATTCACCTTATATGGGTCCCTGCGATTTTTTTCTGTTTTGTCGAGTCAAAAACCCACTACGGAGAACCACTTCAGCGTTTTAACTGTAAGGAAGTAATGGAAAGGCGAAGACGGCTTTGCTGGCTATTCCGAAAATAAAGCTCCAGAGATGTTTGGAGTGCCGAATCAAACGCTGACATAAGTGTGTTGCAGTTGATGGGGAGTACTTTGAAGACGATAATATCACTAATATCTTATGAAGCGCAGGTTAGGTTTTATCCCAACACCGGATAGTTACGTAAGAGAATCAAATGAGTGTTTGCCTGCAAGGTTGTTGCTCTACTCTTTCTACTGTTTCTTCTTCTTCCTCGTCTCTACAACTTCTGCAGTATTCATGCGAAAATACTCCTAGCCTACACAAGCCACGAGAAAATATCTCGCAGTTCCCTGGAGAGGTTAGCGATTCTCCTGTATCTCCTGTAATTCTCCAATATCTATTGGCCGCTAAATTATCCTGGCTGTAACGCAAGTATCTCCATTCTCTCCATGAATTATTGGCCTATTGGGGAACATTTGTTTATTATTATTATAATATTTCGTAAATGTAAAAACAAGAAAATGATTCCCCCTTTGATTATCAAGCGAAAGAACAGGAAATATTGTCTCCACCTTTGTCGAATATGGCAGCAAAGAGTTGTATATTTATGCGATATTTATGTATGTCTGAACGTAATTGCAACAATCACTCCACCCCTTTTCAGTATAATTTCTGTGCAAATTGCAAACAAAAAGAAAAGCACCCGAAACATAAAAATTGTGAATTTCTTAAGAGAAAAGAATCCAAAACGGCAAAAAAGGAAGAAAAACAAATCTCGCCAGACATGTTTGCGCAGTTGAAAATAATTTATTCTGCAGATCTGCAAACGATATAAATTCATGTTTTGATTGAGTCAATCATAAGCGGATCCGAACATGACGAACTCAAATTGTTCTACCACTGGCGGGGCAGCGAGGCGATGCACGAAAGAGAAAACCAAACTGCATACATATAAAGCATATGTATGAGCGTGTGTATGTATATATGTAAGTATGTGTGTATATAAGCGTATACATAGAAAGCCGCAGAAAAAGTGAGGAGCAACAAACATTTAAAGGCGGTGATCGGAGACAGATCACTGCACGATCGCATAAGACGAACCAACACAATCATCGATGGCGCACACAACAATGAACAACTCGATTTCGGGTTACGGGGTACCAGTACAATTCAGAGCGCAATCATATTCGCAGCCGCACAACGCTTCGCTTCGAATATTCCTGTCACGTAATTTATTGATTTAGCTCATGGGAACAAATACATCATCGGAGTATTGCTGATTGTTTGCGGGCTGTCTGCTCTTACTGCTGCTGCTGCTGCTGCTGTTATTGACGAGACTCTTCCTATTGTTGTTGCTGTTACGGCTGACGGCAATTGGCGGCTCGATGGATGGACTGCGAGCAAATCAAAGTTGAGCACAATTATTCGGACGAGCTCGGGCTATGCCGGGCGAACAGATGGGTGGGGATCCGCCAGACGCCCATTTGCGGACTTAGATTTCACTGGACAAGCGCATACGCAGATACATCTGTATTTATTGTAGTTGATCATTAGTGCCCATGGGCTGAACTGGTTTTATGTCCGTTGGCAAAAATTCAAATTCGAGTAGAAACATTTCAACGCTGATTGCTGGAGTCGCTCGACGCTGATCGTGACTATCTCTTTGCCTTACGCACAACAAATAAAATAACGTATTAATAAATTAAAGAGAGAAAAACATCTACGCAATCTGTAGAGGAAATTTGCACGCCAAGCAGCAACAGCAACCGCAGCAATGTTCCGATCGCAGCCTCCAGCTCCAGCTGCAGCAGTATGCTGCCAGAGAAATATGCAGAAATCAGCATAGCAATCAATGATCAATGTGATCGCGCGCTCGTGTATGCCAGAAGTGCGTACGCGCGCATGCGCAGAAGCAATCTTCAATCCAATGCAATATGAATACGCGCTGCGCACTCGATGTGTCTCAGCCCAGCCCATGTTTTGAATGATCTTAATGAAGGCTTTTGGTGTGTGTTGTTGTTGCTGTGGACTGCCTTTCGCGCATACATTTATAGCTACATAAATGCGTATATAATGGCGGGCATTTTGCATTTTTGCATTTGTAATGAAACTGAAAACCAGAAAAATGTTATTTCCATGAAATGAAATAATGCCTTCGAATAGCGGATGGGGGCTGCGGTTGGCGGCTGGCGGCTAACAAATCGAGATTGGCTTATGATGGCGGCAGGAACCATCAGACCCATTGATTTTGCCAGAGTTATTACTTGGCTGTTTGTGTGTGTGTGTGGGCATGTTCGTTGATCAACTATATGCGGCCAGTCGTTGTTGCACTTTGTGGCATGTTGCTTAATTGCATTTGTGGAAGCTCTATGTGATTGAGGCAAATCAGTCGTATGGCAGAGAAAAGCGCACTAAACTCGTAATCGAAACGCCTCAGGAAGAGGCGTGAATATGTTGATGTACTTTATACGTATGTATGTAAGTACGTTTCGTAATTGCTTTGTACCCGAACTAAAGCACCATGAATCTGCATTTTGCGATACAGGAAAAAGAGCTCAACGGAATATACATCAGAGATGATCGCTTGGAAGTTGTCAAGCCCACTTAGAATCAATCCTACTTTGTAAAATCGCAATCATCTATGCCAATTCGGAAACCAACTGATTCCAGTGGATGCTACATTTACTGAGTAGAGAATTTTCTGACTATCAAAACCGACACCTTGAATGATCTATTACTATACCCTTCTATTTCTATGGCACAGAAATTTCGAACAAACAAATAGAAGAGACATTTTCTACGCAATATTCAAATGGACAACAAATACCAAAGAAGATGAATTAACTCCTTTTTTTTATCAGAGGAGTGAAAATCGAAAATGTCCGAAACATCATCAAAGGTGCCGTCACACGAGTGGTATGTGTGTCATGGTCCCACTAACACTATAATATTCCTCCCCTCCCTGCTGATTCCGTCCCTGGGCCTGCTAAAAGCATTTCATCAAAGTGGAGCCGTGTTTATGCCTTTTAGGCATATCAGGTACCTACGTCCAGGTTCCTCTCCTAATTGCGCATTGGAGTTATACGCTACCGATAGTCTCCATTCCTTTGTGGTCAATGGATCATCGGAAAGTTGAAATATCGTTACTAGATATCAACTTGTCGACTGTTTGGGTTCGTCTTGAGGCTTTATCTCACGTGTTGGTACTTGTCGTCTGTTCTTGAATAGAGTCACCCGCACAGGAGATCTGTTCCAAGATGGCTTCTTTGGATGACACTTCTTCTTTTTGATTAGCGTGATAACCGCTTTCACTCTTTTTTCGCCGAGTTTAACAGAATGTTCACCAAGTGAGGCCAAGTTCTTCTTCATCTAGTCTTTCCAACGCAGAGCAGATCTACCTCTTCCTCTGCTACCAGTGGATCTTTATTTGTTGCGCCCCTTGTTCCATTGTCTGCGATATTCGCCGACACTAACGTATAAAGTTCCAAAAATCTTCCGCAGAAGTTTCCCTCAGGTACTACAGGGATACCCTTGTCGAAAGTGGTCATCGTCTAAACTTCTGCGTCATCAATAAAACGGACATGATGAGAATGGGATTCTTATTCAGTGAAAGAGGGCTTTAGTACTTAATCGCCTACTTAGCCCAAAGTAGCACTTGTTGGCAAAAGAAATTCTCCGTTGGATCTCAAGGCTGACATTGTTATCTGTCTTAGTTTTGGTTCCTAAATAAACGAAGTGTCTTATTACTTCAAAATCATAACTGCCAACAGTGACATGGGTGCCGATACACGAGTGCGCCGACTGTTTGTTTGATGACAGGAGGGACTTCGTTTTTCCTTGTTCCCCACCAGACCAATTCGCCTTGCTTCTTTGTTCAGCTTGGTGGTCCTTACCATTTCTAACAAAGCTGCTGGAATGAAAGATAAACTACAGTGCTGAATATAAGTAAAACTGAAGGCAAGATGGGGTACGATGAGAATCAAACTATTACAATTAGGCTCTCAGTTCACAGTTTATCGTAGCGTATACAACAAAAAGTGTATCAGCGGACTGAGGCTTATTGACAAAGAACTGTAACTTTTATAAGCCCCAAAAGAAAAATTATATCAGGGACAAATCGCATGATCACAGTATCCCATTAACTTCACCTTCAGGAGATATTACCACACCATCAAATTGTTCATAGTACTTATAAATGAGTATCATTTGCCGCTGCTGCTTAATCGCATACCACAAGATGATTTGACATCAATGGCTGAATAATAAACAAGAGATAAGCCAGACGCCGCCAAAACAACATTATCGCCATGGACTGTCAGCAGCGACCTATTCATATTAGAAAACTTTTATATAAAGAATACCTGGTTTGGCGCGGGCATCTTTTATTAGGTGTTTGGTCGAGGTGAGCGCCTTAGTGTTGAAGGGGCCTACAATCTTATGTCTACCCCAAACGCTCAATGATTTTTTTTAGAACCTTTTTTTATTTCAGAAATGCACCGATAGGTTTGTCATTGCCTGACGAGAGCTGACAGCTATTTTTATTTCTATTTATTTCTTTCATCATAGTTTGGTTATTCATGTCCATAGAGAGCTACGAAACCGAATATGCCAAATAAGAGTCACGCATAAGCCCACTCGGCCGCCGTAGGGAATTTAAATATCACAGTAAAAAAATTCTACATACAGGTTTGCTTTACTCAAATTATTGTATTTCAGCTTCAATATTATCTATATTAAATAATTTTAGTGAGCAACTGCTTTAATAAATTATAATTATCATAAATTGAATTATGAAATACAATCCCAGAAAGGGAATTCGCCCATTTTTTGATCAGAATGTTTTGGTACTGCTGGCGGCTTAATTGTCAATTTCAAACCTGTATTCCTATGAGGGGTGAGACTAGCCTGAGGGAGCATTTGTAAATTTTCATGCTCTAGTAAGTACGAGCCCAGGATTACTTGTCGCCTGTGACCTGATGGTTCATAAGTGTTCCATGGACTCCTCTTCATCACAGCAGATCCTGCATAAACTAGTGCTAGTTAGTCCTATTGTATTGAAGTGTCTATTGCAGGCAAAGTGGCCTGGAGCACTTTGATCACTTACTTACACAAAGTAATCTAAGGCCTTTTTATCTAGGGTTAGAGCAAATTTTGTTCTGTTGGTTCATGAGCTTTTTTGACGTTCACGAACCTTTTGGACTGATTAAGGCCGATTTTGCCGTGATAGGCCATTTATATCTGATAAAAGAAAATGCAGACTTTTAAAGTTTGATAAATTGTCTGCCCAGTAACGTGGCCATTTGTGTATAAAAAAATGTTTTTTTTGTTTGGCTACTTATTTGCCTGAAATGGTGAAACAAATTTATAAAAATTTATTATGTAAAGTAACCAATCGAAAATATCGTGCATTGATCTGTGGAAAATATATCAAAAGTTGTGTAGCAGTTTTTAAATCAATCGGTTAAAAGCTGTTCGAGATTCATTTCTACGCCTTGTGGTTTTAGAAAAAGACAAAGGAAGATTAAAAAGATCCTCTTCTCTTTCCCGCAGCGATGTCTTTGAATAATCAAATATTTGGATATTTTTATTGGAAGCATTTCAAGATATGGAATATTTACTTAATTTAATGTAATTTAATAAATACAAAAAAAATTTCTTGGAAAACTTTTACCGGAAAATGTTGAATGTATTTTCAGGAGTATTTTTAAAATTAAATACAAAATTTTTTTTTTAACCTTTATAGGAAGCATTTTAAGATATGTGTGAAGTATTTGCTTTAAAATTAAATACAAAAAAAAAAATATATTTTGCAAAAATTTGTATCGGAAACATTTTAAGATATGCCCTGGAATATTTATTTGAAATTAAAAAAAAAAAATTTCTTTTTGGAAAATTTTGTATCGAAAATATTTTAAGATAAGCCTACGATTAATTACTTTAAAATTAAATACCAAAAAAATCTTTTGGAAAAATTTGTACCGGGAGCATTTTGAGACATGCCCAGAAATATTTACTTCAAAATTAAATACCCAAAAAATTTTTTTGGAAAAATTTGTACCGGAAGCATTTTAAGATATGTCTGGAATATTTACTTGAATATTAAAAAAAAACATTTTTTTTGGAAAAATTTGTAACGAAACCTATTTAAAATAAGCCTACGATTATTTACTTCAAAATTAAAAAAAAAAAAAATAGGGAAAAATTTGTATCGAAAATATTTTAAGATAAGCCTATGATTATTTACTTTAAAATTAAATACAATACAAAAAAAAAAAAAATTGGTAAAATTTGTATCGAAAATATTTTAAGATAAGCCTACGATTATTTACTTTAAAATTAAATAATATACAAAAAAAAATATTTTGGAAAAATTTGTATCGGAAACATTTAAAGATATGCCTAAGAGTATTTACTTTACAAATAAATTTTTTTCTGGAAAAATTTTGGACTGCTCTCATCCTTCAGTTCACGTCGCAAAACGTAGCATTCGGGACAGCAGCGTATTAGAAATTGAATTTATCTATATTCCCATGAACAGAACCACTTGCCGTATTTTATACAATATTTACTATGACACGTGACCATTTTAATTAAAATAAATAATAATGCGAACAGAATACCAAAGATAGAATTTCTTAAAAGAAAAACAAAAAAATTACTTGGCAATATGCCTATTTATATGTGAGTATGTATGTATGTACCTATGTGCATATGCTAGTGTATTTGTTTGCAAAAAAGTCGAGGTAAATAAAATTTTTCGAAAACACAAATAAGAAAATTATGCGAATGGCAACAAAATTCTAAATATAACAAAAATTGCACAATAAATACGACGGAACCCCATTTGCGCGCCAGTTGCCAACTCACGCACGCACGCACGCACGCACTGACAAAACAGCCTTTGGCTAGCCAAACCCCTTCCCATCCCTTCAGCACCCACTTGCCAGGCTACGCTACCAGGCTGCCACCTCAGTACGACTTCCAGTTAACGATTCCAACGCCTTTGGCTAATAATTCGTGCTGCTAACCGCCTCCCCCCTTCTAGTATGGTTTGAGGCTAAATGGCTTAAAAAACGAAACAGCGAAACGTGTGCGTTAAAATACTAAACGAATTATTTCTATTTACCCAACAACAGCTACTGCCGTCGCCCTCGACATTGCACCCTTACCTCCACCAAATATGATTTGGTTGTTGTAATAACCCTTTGCAACTTACGTTTGTTTTCTATGTCTACAATAAACAACAACAATGCCATTAAAAAGTGTTTACGAATCCAATTTGAAATTGAAATATGATTCCAAAATTGTTTTCATTTCTTGCATGCCGAACAGCGAGTAGTTATTCGACGGCTCCCCCAACTTTTTGTGCACTTACAGGTCGATTTGTCGATTTTGGGATGGCAAAGTGGTTAGTGATATTTTATTACTGCGTTGTACGTATTTAATGTTTGAATATCTTGGTTCAAATTTATTACCAAATAAGAACATTAAAGTACTTAGAAAAATGAACTTATCATTTGTTGAAACTCAATTTTATTTGCCGAAATTTTAGCAAAGCTTGAGCGAGTCAGGGTGAAATAAAATTCTTGGAAAATTCAATCTCTTGACTGAATTTAAGGAATTGTATAGAAATTTTAAATAAATGTACGTACATATAATTGGCTCTTACATCCTTTATTGGGTGTTTGGCCGAGCTCCTCCGCCATTTCTAGCGTCCGTCTAGGTGTTGTTCCACAAATGGAGGAACCTACTGTTCACTCACAGCTCCCTCCAAACCGTAAATGATCTTTTATGAGAAGCTTTTCCATGGCAGAAATACACTCGGAGGTTTGTCATTGCCTGCCGAGGGGCGACCGCTATTAGAAAAAACATGTTTTGTCATTTGATGTCTCATGCACGCAGACTCGAATCTGTGCACTCCTGAATAGCAGTTACGCACCAAGTCATTATGCTACGCCGGCCATGGCATAGAAATTATGTTAATGAATTTGAGTCCTTAACGATTCGAATGCAAAGCAGGCCTATTTCTCTGTCCGTCTCGAGGCTTAGGGAAAGAGTTACTTTATAGAACCTTTATAAAATCAGCAGTTAAAAAAAACTATCAACTATCAAAGGAAGTTCTAAAGTGGACACATATAAATTCAATGTTTTGTTCAGGAAAAATACAAACAGCAAATAACCTTCCTTTGCTTCTCCCAGGAATAAAGTTCACATCGAGCACAAGCCAATGTAGTACCAGCATTCCCATACAAGTCTACGCGCGTTCCGTACTCGAGAGTAAATCGGATAATCAGTAAAAAATTAGGCTTTGTGTTTCACTACCCTCACTGCTCCATTCCAACTATTCTGACCAACAACTCTAAGATGGTTCAACATACACAGACTAAAAATAAAAGAGCCCAAGTCTGCGGCATTAGCTCAGAGTAGCGACAGAAGTGATGACTGAGAACTTCTCACAACTCAACAGCCAATATATATATACACTAGCAAACCCGGGCCCCTTCGCTGGGCCCACTAAAATAGAATAGATATGGTTTAGAACAGAAAATATATGATTTTCATATTATTTATTTCTTTATTCTTTATTCAAGCGCTTTGGCATAAACAATATTTTTTGTTTTTCTATTTGTTTTTGAGTAAATATAAAATATAAATTGAAAATCAGGAAAAAAGAAGATTGTTTTTAAATTTCAAATCAACGCATATGAATAAACAATCGTCTTTTTCCTGATCATCCATGAATTTTTCGTTTCAATTTATATGTTTTATTAAGCATTGGAGCTTTTTTAACCATTATCCATTTATATTTTTCAAAAAAACAAAAAACGAAAAAATTTTTTTTTCCACGAACACATAATTTCATTTGAACATTCTGAATTCACATTAAATTCTCAAATTTCGTAAGAAATTATTCACTGTTCCAAAATCCACTCCAAAAAAATTCACAAACAATTTTTACATGTTGCACTTACGTTTTTTCCTTATGGCATCCAAATCAGAAAGAAATATTGACATATTGTAACTCACACTGTCAATTTGACAGTTCAGTTCCGCCCCAAGCGTTAAAAAAGTAAGCGACATTATGGTTGGTTCAAAAGAACGCTGTACCCGTTGCCAGTGCTCCGAATTACAACCAAACTTTACGAAACCCATTTTCAATACTTACTTAACAATGGGCGTAAGTTTGGCTTAATTCGGTGCAAAGACACGGAGGGCCCACGTTTTGGCATATATTTCGAGACCCTAGTCATCCATATGTATGAAAATTACCCCTATTAAAGCACTTATCAACAGCTTTCATTTGATACCCGTATTGTACATACACAACCAAAGGTTACCCGGGTCCACGTTTTGACCTATATCTCGAGACCCCAGTCACGGAGCGGCATGAAAAATACTCTGTACTAAAGCATTCACCAACAGCTTTCATTTGATACCCATATTGTACATACACGTCCGAAGGTTACCCGGGTCCACGTTTTGACCTATATCTCGAGACCCTATCTACCAATAGGTATTCAAACTATACGGAAATCATCTTCAATACCTACTTAACAATGTGTGTAAGTTTGGTTTAATTCGGTTGAAAGACACGGCGGGTCCACGTTTTGGTATATATTTCGAGACCCTAGTCATCAATAGGTATGAAAATTACCCCGTATTAAAGCACTTATCAACAGTTTTCATTTGATATCCATTCACCAACAGCTTCAATTTGATATCCATATTGTACAAACACATTCTAGGGTCCACGCTTTGGTCTCTATCTCGAGACCCTAGCCACGGAGCGGCATGAAAAATACTCTGGACTAAAGCATTCACCAACAGCTTCCATTTGATACCCATATTGTACATACACATCCGAAGGTTACCCGGGTCTACGTTTTGACCTATATCTCGAGCCCTATTTCCAAAATAAAATATAATCCATGTTACTCGTGGATGATGTAGCTTTCGAATGGTGAAAGAATTTTTAAAATCGGTCCAGAAGTTTTTGAGCCTATTCATTACAAACAAACAAAGTTTTCCTCTTTATAATATTAGTACAGATATATAATTGGCGCGTACACCCTTTCTGGGTATTTGGTCGAGCTCCTCCTCCTATTTGTGGTGTGCGTCTTGATGTTGTTCCACAAATGGAGGGACCTACAATTTCAAGCCGACTCCGAACGGCAGATATTTTTATGAGGAGCTTTTTCATGGCAGAAATACACTCGGAGGTTTGCCATTGCCGACCGCTATTAGAAAAGTGTTTTCTTAATTTGGTGTTTCACAGAGATTCGAACCTATGTCCTCTCTGTGAATTCTGAATGGTAGTCACGCACCAACCCATTGGGCTACTGCGGCCGGCTATAAGCTAAAGAATATTTTCCCGCTGACAGCAGGAGAATCACTCAACCTGGTATGGTCAACAGATCTGTTTTCTGTAAGTTTCTTAAACATTGTCTAGAAATGGCTTACGTTATAGTTTGTTACATTTTCTAGGCGATTGAATCCAAAAAGTTATTGATTGGTCTCTGCTAAAAAGGCTATCATAAACAAGTACGGGCTTACAGCCAAGCTGCGATTAAATATCTACAATATAAATTAAAGATCATGCAAGTAGTATAGGTCCCCAGACACAGGAAGCTGTCTCGGAACGATGCAGATAAATCAGCAAGGAGGAAAACTAGATTTGTTTATCTTCATGCAAATATCGACGTAGGTCAAGCAAATTGTAGATGAAAGATCGTGAGGATTTGACCAAGAATTAAAAGAAAAGCTCCTAAGTGTCTAATAACTTTTGCTTATTCCTGCACTGGTTTAGCAATATACCCTATGATCAGAAAGTACCGGGACTGTTTAAATAAAACAAAACAGAGTTAAATTTCAGGCAAATTTATTTTATCTCCTTCGAAATATGACCCGTCTGCAGCAACACATGTTCAGCGTTTAACCCAGTCCTCCATGCACCCCTGGTAGGCTCCTTTCACGAAGTGGTAACTTAAACTTGGGAAACAAAAAGAAGTCGCACAGAGCCATATCAGGTGAATACGGTGCTTGCACGATGGTATTTACTTGGTGTTTGGTCAAATAATCCAGCACAATTTGGGATCGGTGTGATGGCGGGTTATCATCATGCAAAATCGAAGAATTGTTTGCCCACATTTCCAGCCGTTTGCGACGTAATGCTCTCAACGCTTCAAAACGGATAAATAATATTCTTTATTGACTGTCTGGCCCGATGGAAGGTACTCATGGTGTCCTACGCCTTGGCAATCGAAGAAAACAGTCAACGTCAGCTTCACTTTTGAGCGGCATTGGCGCAATTTTTTCACTTTCGGCTCGCCTTCGATGTGTTGTGTTGTGCCAAGTTCACTAGAAATCTCTCTTAAGCTAGTATGACGATTTTTATGCACGTTTTCTTTCACTTTCTTCACGTTTTCATCTGTGTTCGACGTCGATGTGCGTCCGGAACGAGGCAAATCTTCCACCACTGTACGACCACTTTTAAAGTCTTTATACTACTCATATGCCCTTGGTCTTGATGCTTTTTGCAACACTTTCAGTGCATCGGAACACGAAATTTCCTTCGCAACACAAAATTTCAACCAAACTCTTTCTTTAACAAAATTATCCATTGTAAATTTCGACAAATTGAAAAAAGTTGACTGAAGTAAACAAACGCCAGGTAGACACTAATAACCCGATGGCGTTAAAAAGTGACAGATGTGTGTCTTACTCTCCTACCAACGTAAGGAAAAAATATGGACCGATTCGTACGTGCTCGGTTCGTCTAAATTAAACATTTCCGGTACTTTTTGATCATAGGGTATATCGTCAAAGCACATTACTTTATGAGAACGAGTATGAGTTTTTCGTAGCTGCGGGAATGAATAGTGGCTGAAGTGGATAGCGTTGAGAATTATCACAGTCACTGTGCCTCCCCGTTAAAAATACGACACCACCACCTTAGCAAAAACTTTTCTGAATGCTTAGCTCACTTAAACTCAAGCGATATTCCGAATTTTCTATAGTCCATCGAGAAAGCGCATTAATTCCAATACCTTGGGAAACAAAAAAGGCTGCATCAAAATCTTGGCACATGAACTGACATTGGAACCTCACCTAACTCCGTCAAAGAATACCCAGTTTGTGGACTACCAGGTGGGCGAATTGAACAGATTCCACTAGTAAAACTATTCGTCCCTGCAAAGCTGGAAAAAATGGCTTTCTCTTTGTTCTAAACAGCGAGTTGAGTAACGCTTTCGCTCGAACTGATAAGTTTTATGCAATAAAGAGGAAAACCCTAAAGCAAAAATGTCATAAATTTTTTGCGACGTCACAAGTCCACAAAAATAAAGCGCCCACTAAAATACAAGAATGGATTTCTCAAATCTCGTTTCAAATGTAAATGCGAAAATTGTCTGTTGAAGGTAGAACTTTTCGTATATCATTCTTTTATATTAAAGTTGCTTTTTGTTTTAATTTAATTTTGTTAAAATGCGCTACTGAAATATACAGCTTCTAGTTACCGCCTTCACACTATTGCTGAACTCCGTAAAAGATTCCATAAAGAGAAAATCAACCCGAATTCCGAAAACGCAACCATTAGGATCCCCACTAAAGTCACGCGCCCGCTAAATCTGCATTGCCTCTCAAAAGACTTAAAGCCAAATGCAACATATCAGTCTGCTCGTCGTATCGCGAGACTTCTACTGGCCTAAAATGGAGGCACTAAAAAGAAGAAGGCTTAAGTCCGTTGAAGCTGAGGAAAATAATCGAACAGGGAAGCTGACGGAACTTATAGAAAAAGACTTTCACCACTGCTTTGAACAATGGAAAGTTTCATCCGATGGAACGTTGTTTGGTTGGATGTGAGTTATAATATTGCATTTCTGATAAGTATTTGGCCGAGCTCCTCCTCACATCTGGAATATGCGTCTTGATGATGTTCCACAAAGGGAGGCACTTGCAGTTTTATGCTGCCTTTGAATGGCAGATATTTGTAATGAGGAGCTTTTTTAAGGCAGAAATACATTCGGAGGTTTGCCGTTGACTGCCGAGGAGCGACCGCTGTTAGAAACAACTTTTTCGATCACTTGGACTTTCACGCTTACCGTGGTGTTCGACATCGGGCGCTATCGAATAGTAGTCACGCACCAACCCATTCGCTTACGGCGGGTTAGATATATGATAAATGCTTATAAAGTGTGATGAAGGATGAAATATCGGATTTTAAATTGAAGTAAAAACAAGAACATTCAAATTGTTATTTCTGTGTAGACCCACTCAATTTGTTTATATTTTAAAGATAATCTTTTTCAAATATTGACTACAACTACGCCGTAATTCGGCCATCCGTTCACATCAATTTTGAGTTACTCGCTTCAGGACTTCAGTCGGTATCTCGTGAATTACTTTATTAATATTGACTTTCAATGCTTTAATGGAAGCTGGTTTAGACTTTACATACCCACACAAGTAAAAGTCGAAAGGTGTGATATCACACGATCTTAGTGGCCAATCCACTGGTCCGAGACGAGAGATGAATTGCTCACCGAAACGACGAAGCAGTAAATTTATTGTTTCACGGGCTGTATGGCAAGTAGTGCCGTCCGCCGTCTTGTTTGAACCAAATGTTGTGGATATCCCGGGCTTCAATCTCTGGCATCAAAAAGTCGTTTATTATGACGCGATAGCGTTCGCCATTCCCTATTACATTGGCGCCAGCCTCGCCTTTGAAGAAATACGGACCGATGATTCCTCCAATCCATAGGTCGCAGCAAACGGTTGTTTTCAATGGATGTAATTGCTCTTCTCGAATGTCTTCCGGTTGCTCTTCAGCCCAAATATGACAATTTTGCTTATTGACGTAGCAATTAAGGCAAAGATGGGCCTCATCGCTGCACATCATAAGTTGGCCTGGGCACGCGATGAACACTTTTCACAGAGTGTCAATTTTCGTAATAGATTTGAAAACGTTGTTGACACGTACAGGGTTTGATTGAAAAGTAATGAGTCTTATATTTTTTAAGCAGTTTCATTAAATCTTTTGGCTTATACAACTAATATTCTTCAAAATAGGACCGTCATGGAGCGTCAATACACCGCTGGTAGCGGTCCTTCCACTGCAGCAAACATTTTTTAAATTCATCCGCCGCAATCGCGTTCAATTCGGCTGTCACAGTCTTTTGGATCGTCTCGATGGAGTCGAAACGCCTCCCCTTTCGGCTTTCTTTTCAGGCGCGGGAACAAGAAGAAGTCCGGAGGGGACAGGTCTGGGCTGCAGGGAGCGTGGGGAAGACCCGGAATCCCCATCTTGGCCAATGCAGAGGTGCAGAGGAAGGCGGTGTGCGCCGGCGTATTGTCGTGATGAAGGGTCGAATTGTTGACGAGGTCGGGCCGAACCCGGGCGAAGCGGTTTTTCAGCCGAAGGAGCACTTCTTTGTAAAATGCGGGTCAATGTTCAAAAATTCACGAACCCGGTTCACATCTTCGTCTGTTTGCGTCGTCGGAGGCCTTCCAGATCGCTGTTCGTCTTCGACGTCCTCCCGGCCTTCCTTGAACGACTTGTGCCACCGTTTTACCTGGGTACTGGACAGAGATTGGTCCCTGAAGCCTCCTTGAGTAGCCCAATGGTTTCGGTACTCGTTTTGTTTAGCTTTACGCAAAATTTAATCGAGTAACTTTGCTCCAACGATCGCTGCATTTTCGCAACTGCAAAATTCTAACACACTTTTAAAACAGCTTTCACGAGCGGAGCGATGTTGACTGCACTGCTGTTGCCAGCGAACTGGGACCGTCCAACGATCATTTCCCCCACCAGCCGATTCGGTTGACCGCTGGGCAAACGCTCCGCGCGGGAAGGCTTATTACTTTTCAATCAAACCCTGTAAGTATTTTCATGATGGAATTTCAATGAATACCGAAAACAATTTTGCAAAGTTACCTTCAATCTGATCAGCCTTTACTGTGAACTGCATGCTTTCCTAAACCTGCAATGTAAAGAATTTTATATTTTATATTTTTCATCGTCTCTGCTAAAAATAAATAGATATCGAAATCCTTTGAAGCAAAATCATTACGATTTCTCCACTGATCTTTTTCTACACAAATAAGTAATAAAGTAAAATTTATAAATATCACAATTGTGCACACACATACACATACATACATATGTACGTAGGTAGGCGTGTTTGTTCTTGCACATGATATGACAAATATGACAGTGGATTTACATTTATAAGTACGTAGACGATACCATTAAAAGCTAATGCAATAAAAGCGTACAATATAAATTAATTAAAACATTCCATTTTAGCTGCAAATTACATTTGCCACATCAAATTCCACGAACACTCTGTGAAGCTCAACTCAACTCAACTCAACTTAGCTCAATTCGATTGCAGAGAAATCAAATGATGATGAGGTTGACGAACATGAAGAGTTCCGCATGCTGAGTTGGAAACCGAAAAACCATAACCGAAAGGGGTACAGCAGCAGCATTCGTGGTTGTGGGGAAAGCTTTACGAAAACATTTCACATATGCAAGTAAGTACGCATGTAACAGACGCCCCTAATACATACATACATTCGCACTCGCATACTAATTTGTGTGTAAGTAGATGCGTGGGTGTAAATGTCAAGTTGACAACAAAATATTCGAGTTATGAATTGTAATTGTCATGTGGGCGTAAACGAGGCGAACGCTTGCAAAACTTTTGGCATTCCGGGGAGTCATGGTGTAGCGCATACAAATTTAATTACAAACTTCGAAGACGCATAGCGCACTAGTCGGTATGTATGTATGTGTGTATGTGTATGCGCATACAGGCTCATATGCGTAATTGTAATTTTGGTAAAACAATATCGAGAAACGCTTCAGCTTGCAAAGATCTCTGCTACACGTGTGTGAACATACACACACACACAAGCACCAACACACGCACACAGCCACGCTCATTTTTAATTGTCTAATTACAAGGAAGCGATATGTGTTTATAATTGCATTGAACTTGGATAATTGCAGGCAAACATGAAATAAATCTTTTGAAGCTCCGACCATCTAATTTAGAGATCTATTTTAGAGATAAGAAAGGAAAAACAATTACTGACATACATACCTACATAAAAATGGGTTGAAATCAAGCTGTTGGATACAAAGTTTTTCATGTGTGGGGCAATGGGTGTTTCTTGCAACTGCCAGCAGTCCCTATCACTGCTCTGTTTTGATTGCTGAATTACTTGCTTCTAATTTTCAGTTTTGTCAGCTTGTACCACTTGCCATTGCCTACTCACCAACTCACTACCCTTATTCGCCCTCATCGACTCATCACTCAACTGCATTGACTCGCCAACTTCTGTCACAACTCGCACTCAAAACATCATCGATGATAAATGACATTTCTTCAGTGTAATTGTCAGTTGGCTTCAGTGCGCTGCTCTGTAGTCAAGTGGCTTATGAAGTATTTATTTCTAATGCACAAACATATTGGCCTCCATACAAACATTGAGTGCGAAGTATTGACTAGTGACTACGGTGAAGGCAAGCCAACTGTGGACCACAAGTGATTTTTATTTTGTTTTTTTGTTCGATGGAATGATTAAGCTTGGCCACTCTACATTGATAGCAAACAAGGCATTTCAGCGTAAAATGGGGTTCACTGCCTTTATCTGGAATAAAGTTTGACTAAAGCAAAGTTATGGTTAATTGATGGCAAAGATCGGCACAACTTTAGAGTCTTGCCAGGCGTGGTTGTTTAGTAACTCGGAAGATTCAAGATCTTTATTGCAACAGCAAATAAATGGTTGTCGTAAAAGATACTTGAATTCATTCGATTTTTAAAAGAAATCGTGAATTTTGTTCATACATTTAGCTGGCTTTCGTGTTTAAAATAAGTTTCCTCCTAATTCATTCAATTTGACCGCGGAAGGACAAACTGAGAACGAATTCTGACTCATCACCCCCAAAAGCGTATACCATATGATCTGAAAGTACCGGGAGCGTTTATTTTAAATGAACCGCGCACGTGGGAACCGGTCCATAGTTTTTGAAATTTTTCCGATTCTAGGTTTATCCTTGAAAAACATTAGTTTTTAAGTTTTTAGGTGGTTGGTGGTTGACTTCACCTCTTAAGGGGTGCTGGAAATTTGCGTACTTGCTACGATGTATTACCGTGGATTGGAACTGCAATGCAAAAATGCCAAAAAAATTTGAATAAATAAAATTTTTTATTTTCAAGGTTTTTCCGAATATCTCACAAAGATTCAAGGGCGTGTTTCGATATAATAAAAAAAAACTTTCAAAGCGGTCAATAACTGTCTTCTTTAGCATTTATATACAAAATTTGTCGAAAAATCCCCATTGTGGGACGTGGCGACTGACATTCGAAAGGGCTGAAATGAGCTGAAATGAACTCTATTGATCTTACGAGGAACGAATCATGATTATATATCAAAACCATGTCCATTGACGAAAAGGTGTAATTGACGTCCTATAACGAAAAAATAATAATAGTATAACAAATTCCAGTCTACTGCAGCATTTTTCAGGTGCGGAATGGAACTTCTTCCTTAAAAACTTAATTAGGTTTTGCAGCAAATAAGTTCATTGCTCGCTTGCACCAAAATGGAGAAAAAATAATCTGAAGCAAGTTGTGACAAGTTCAGTCAAAACAAACAGTACAGCATCCGGTGTGTTTAACATGAGTATCTCCCGACGATGGTCCGACCACACGGTGCTCAAAAGCACAACGGCTCAAATCAATGCGTTGAAAAAACGCGAAAGCATTTAGGATACCAATTGGGAGTGTGGAATGGACACACTAACCACCTAGGTGGGGCTCGAAACCTATCTAAACCTCTGTCGTACTGTGAGTCAGGCACCCGGTTGGAATTCAACTCCACATCGAGCCAAAAAAGCTTTACCCAAATTTGGGTGTTAGACCACAACAATCGCGTTACTCCCCGAGGGACCTATCTCAAGAACAGGTCGGAGCAAGTTCCGAGGGCTCCTGTTCCCCATAATACAAGATTTAAATCTCCGGTCAGACTTCGTAGCCAAGACTACTACCAGTTGAGTTAATCAACTGAACATCTTAAAATTTATCCTATTTCCTGTCGTCTAAAAACTTCCCGCGCATACTTACCCAATAATTCATCGTTCCGACGGGTGGAGACTACACCACTCACATCATACCGTCCATCGGTCCACACCCGCAAGATTCCTAATGTCTGAGTGCATCGGGCATTCGCAGAGGGAATACACCCAGTCCTCTCTTGGCGACCCACAAACACATTCCTCACTTACGGAAAACCGCCTCTCATGCAAAACGCTTTAACAGGCTCATGTCCTGTAAGGAGGAAATGAAACATCCCGAATGTACTCATATGTCGCACGGCCTTTGAGACTATTGTCCGACGGGTTTACCACGTACTCATCACATACTCATTCAGGGGCCTCTTGCACTCCAAATACCTCCTTTCCACATCACCGTCGGATAACCATGCAGCAGCGGCATACAAAGGTCAAGAGGAGGCGCACCCAACAACACCTCCAAAGCAAAGAAGTCTAAGAAGGAAGTTGAAAGTTTAACTAATAGCCGTTGAACCAACGTTGTTGATTTCGTATTTATCTTGGCCTACACGCGCCAGGTTGTTGTTTATTAGGTTGTTACCATCTAAGCCAGACAGTTGTTTCAGACTCTCGAACAGTGGGTTGTCCAGGATTGCCTTTCATAAGGCAGGGCATTCGCAGAGGAAATGGAAAGTCGTTTCCTTTTTCTCTGGCTTGTTCCCCGACAGACCAAAAGCTAATTATGACTACCGCGAGTCTCCAAGCGTCCCGTCGTTCCACGTTTATTAATATTGATGTTGTTTTTGGTTATAGGTCGGCCATAAAGTTCTACTAATTTTGAATGCCGTCTGGTATCTCCATCTACAAACTGCGATTCGGAGGTATTATGAGGAAATTGTATTATCGAAGTTGGACAGAAGAATTGGTGGGGGAGTATTCTGCCAGCGCCTCCCCATCAAACTCAAATTTAGTCTTCCGAACCACTGGAGTACTTTCTAAACAGATTAAGAAAGCATTGGATTGGTTGCTTAATTCTGTAAAGGACGTGAATATCTACTCACAGCCAGGCGGCAATTAGGGCTCTGGGCTCGTTGTTTGTGCGTTAGAAAGCAATCGGAGAATGCCTGACTCCGCTCTCCGTCTGACTCCGCTCAACCGCATAGATGGAAACTGCTGGGCTGATGAGCTAACTAGACAAGATATCTTAGAGATGGTCTTATCGCGTCAACTCAGCGAGCGCTGGGCTAGTGCACAAACATGCAAAGTCGCGAGATCCTTCTCAGTGCTCGAGGGAACTTCTAAGGCTAACAAAGACACAGTTCTCGAATTGGGTGGTTATCCTTACCGGACATTGCTCGTTAGGTGTTAATGAGGTGAAACTTCGGATTGCTTCAAGCCCTTTCTGCAGAAGCTGTCTGGAGGATGACGTGGAATCATCTAAGTGTCTTCTACTCAGTTTCCCTGCTCTCGTTGGCGAAACATTCAGTCATCTGGGCTCTCACTTTTTTTGCTACACCTGCGGATATTACGGGTTTATATATCGCACACCTGGTGAATTTAATGGGTAGCTTGAAGCGGTTTTAAAAAATCTAATTAGTCACTGTTGTTCGTCATCTTCTAATTCAAAGCCCCTTCTTTCTTTCTGCCCCCTGCTAGGTTCTTTTCTCCCTGTTTTTCCTCTGTATGGAATCACAATGGACGAATTTTCTATTCTTTGTTCAAGTGGGCAGCTATTTATCTTATCCTATGCTATCCTAGTGCAAAATTGTAGTCCCATTGTGTGCTTTGAAGTTTTGTCAATTTTGTAAATTTAAAATGCCCAAAGCAAAAACTTTGACGGAGCTCGAAAAAAAGGCAATGCGCTCTTTCCTGTGGCTAAGAGTTTCCCTCCTAAAAATCTACGCCTCTGCTCGTACGCGCATTGATAAAAAGTATTTGCGCTAACGACTGACTGAACTATCAAACTTTTGGCAAAAAAGTGTCAGCTGCAGTGACAATTTTGCGCCCCCCCCACCTACACGTAGTGACGGAAAAAACTCACGCTTTCTTATACTATTTAATTATGTTGCAATGAAATCGTAGTTTTCTCCGATATGGCTTTTCGAATGATTTACGCATTGCTCCTTATCTCATTGCTTGCAAAAAGTAGGCAGCACTTTTTACATTTCTAAGGCGGCGATATTTGCTCACGAAAGAACCATTCAATTGCAACTTTTTCAGTTTTCTTTTCTTCGACTGCTGCATCTTGACACGTTTTTGTGTCATAAATTGTGAAAATTACATTTGCAAAAAAAAAATCATATCCCTCACATATACACACAAGTGTATAGTATAGTGAGTAGATGGTACATTCCATTGGCAAGCGATTTTGCGCGATTGGATTTTCATTCATCAATCATTGTAAAAATGATTTTGTGCTGAGCAGTGAAAGTGCAGAAGGAGATGAAAGTGACACGCAAGCTCAATGACTATTCTGTGATGTGCTGAAATAGCGGAGATGAAGGGAGTGACTTAAGAAAGTTTATATATTTAAGCCCGGCAAAGTGTGAAAAGAAGGGCGGAAGAGATGGAAGGAGGAGAAGGAGCAGAAGCGGCTTATGCAAGCGAGTTAGAGACGGACTATTTAGAAAGATGAAAAGTCAGTTTTTGCGCGACAGCTGAAGTCTTTCTGCGAGTGGATATGGGGCAAAGAGTTTATTTGTCATTTATATTTTTATTTTTTACAACGCAAGGCGACCGGCTTATCGCTGTCAACGGTTTTCACGCATTCGAACACAATGCACGTTTCAAATGGCGATTATAATACATTCGATGGTGACAATGGTGGATTTTCGCAACTTTTTGCCAGCGAAGCGCCACTTCCCATTTTGGCTTAAGTAGCTACCTCGTCTTATCGATTTGATATTTTCGTCGTCATATTGTGATGACAGTTTATGTATAAAATTTGACAGTCAAATAAATGACTTTAATGAGGTGGGAAGTGACTCAAAAAAATAAATTTCCACCTACTATCAGTGGGGAAAATAGTTAATGATGTAATATTTAGTTCATTGCATTAAAAAATGTTAAATTAAAAATAATTTTATGAAAACTAAGAAGCTGGACGCAAAAGATCCTTAAGCTGGAAGTTTCGGCCATCGGGCCACTGCCGATGCTATACTTAGAAGTTCTAAGTCTCTTAATTGAAGTTAATATAAAATAAAAATGAAACAACATTCTTTATTTTAGTTTTTACGACTTTTCTAACAAAATATAGAAAACAATTATTTAAAAATCAATTTGTGAATTTTTGGGAAATTTCGGTCATGTTTTGGAAAAGAAAAAAAAAATTAATATAATATTCTTATGAACGCTTCAGAAAATATCATGGACCCATCGCGAATGGCGAACGCAGGCCATCGACAACTGATGAAAAAATCAGCTTATGTTCAAAGTATATTGCGTTCCCACGACAGTAGGTTCTACGTAACCAGAACGACCCGGATTTATATCCGGCCAAGGATTGTCACTTCATCAAGATTCCTCGTATATGCACGGGGAATGTTTATGCTGCTACAACAACAACAAAAACAACTTCAACATTGTTTATGAATCCCTTCAGGGCATTTTAGTTAATAGTCCGGGAGCCAGGGGTCATTTTGGCCTCATCATTTCATGCCGACTGATTTTAATGTTGAAGGCAGATGCCATCCAATGGATGACGAAACCAACCCTCAGCTGGTCCAGTAGCGGTGGGTACGTGCGAAAAAAAATTTTTAACAACTCATTTAATACCGGCTGAAATTTTTTTGAGTGTTGCTGATATTTAGTAGAATAAAAAAAATGTTAGCTGCGCCGTAGAGGAGAGAAAATACGCTGAACAGGCGAACTTATAAAAAAATTAAAAAGTAAAACTACTTTATGCCGATTGAAATTTGTTTAAATAATTTTGGACACATATCGATGGTTTTAAACAAAAGCGACACAACTCAAAATTAACTCAAATTCGGAGTTTTGCCGTTAAAAGCAAAAATCAACTACAGAGTTTATATACTCGTATTTTTATCTGGAAAAGCGTCATAAGCGAATCTTGAAGCAATTCTGAGAGATGGCGTTAGTGTCGTTTTGTGTGGTGATCGAATTGGCGCGTGAATTATCTAGAAAACTGACCCACCTCAGTATTTTGTATTTTTGAATTATGTCATGTCAATATGAAGAGCGCCTGGCAGGTCAAGGGAAACCTGGGAAAGAACTGTGGATCGCGAGACGGTTCAACTCGAGTTAAGCCGGAAAAAGCTGAAGGCGTTATCCAGTAATCGGAGGAGATGGCGCGTTGGCGGTTCTGGTGCCCTATGTCTCATTAGGGATACAAAGAAATATTGATGATGATCATTATTTCGGCGTTATGAGACGTTTACGTGAAGCCATTCGTCAAAAAAGAAAGGATTTGTGGGAAAACCACAAGTGGAATTTGCACCATGGCAATGTACCGTCACACAGTGCCATCATTAGTTATGAATTTTTGACCAAGAACGAAACGAATATCAGCCAACAACTAACGCCCATTCACATGATTTGACTCCAAGCGATGTTTTCTGTTTGATTGAATCAAAAAACTATAACGCGGAACACGTTCTACCAGCTTAAGGGAGGTGATAGAAAAATCGAGACCAGCTCTGATGACTATAGCGAAAGTCGTTCCCACGACAATCGGTTCTACGTAACCGGAACGACCCGGATTTATATCCGGCCAAGGACTGTCACTCCAACAGCATTCCTCGTATATGCACGGGGAATGTTTATGCTGATACAACAACAACAACAACTATAGCGAAAGTAGAGATCCAGCGAGAGCTGCATGAAACTCTGGCATTTTAAGGGGAGTACTTTGAAGGCGATAATATCACTCTTGGGAATAAACTTATTTTTGAATTTTCTGAATATATTCCGAAAACTTTTTGATCCAGGTAGTTATTTATATGAAATTCGTAAAAGTCCAGATTATTTATGAAATTATTTGATTTTTGTAAATTAACAATAAGAATGGATTTCTGTCTAATGTGCACGAACCACCCAGCCACTTCGCTTTACAAGGCCCGGCACTCGAACTGTAACAAAATTAAAAATACCATAAATTTAGTTTGGAAAATGATTTTATTCAATTCAAAGTAAAAAATGTGTGAAATAATACGAAATGAAGAATCAAATTACTTTTTCTCGATATGGCCACCTGTTTCCTTGAGATGGTCCAGAAATGAATCGCGAATGTGACTTGCAGGTATTTTGGCCCACTCGCGCACATTAGCTTTTTTCAATGCTTCGAGACTGGTGAATTTTAGTAAAGACCTCGCTCTCCAAAATGGTCCAAAAGGAATAATCCAACGGATTCGCGCCTGATGAATTTGAGAGTCATTGTGTGGACGTTATGAACTTAGGAACGTTGTTTTTTAGTCATTCTGTGTTCACTTGAGCTTTGTGAGCCGGTGCCGAGTCCTGTTGAAACGTCCATGGTCTGCCACCGAAATGTTTGTTTGCCCAAAGCTTCGAAGCAACGTAATGCCTGGCTCGATGAAAACGATTGAAGAATGCCCATCTTCGATTACAGCGGCCCAAACCATTATCTGTGGCGGGTGCTCCTGGTGGCCAATCGATGACGCAAATTCTCGTATGAACTGTGGGTCAAATAGACCCTATCGTTTTGCGAGTTTACGAATTGCTCAAATTGAAACATTTTCTCGTCAGAAAACCTAATATTCGGAAACTGACTGCTTTGGGTCAAGCGAAACAACTCGCAAGTCTCGCTCTCTCAAGTCTAACTTGTTGCTGCTTTGGTGTTACATCATGCGCCTTTTGGATCTTGTAAGGCTTGACTTTGAGATAATTTTTCAGTTTGCGGCGGATGCGACGGCCAGATCTTTTCAGTTCTTTCGCCATTTGATTGGCACTTCATCGGGGATGTCGCGCAAGTCACTTCTGCACTTTTTTAACAATTTCACGTGACGTTGCACTTGATGACCACCTCCATGACGTTTCGCGGTGCTGCCAGTAACATTGTAACGAGTAGTGGTGCGATAAACAAAAACTTTATTTACTTCAAGGTGCTCGAGCTCAGGAACAATCGCTGGTTGTGATTTTCGAGCCAAATATAATGCAATCCCACTATAACGTTTGAAATCCATTACAGATTTTCTTTTTTCGCGCTTACTCTCGGCAAAATGCTTCTGCGACGCATGTAAACAATACTCTGGACTATCATTTAGCCAACTAGCAGACAGCTGATGTGCGTCAGCTGCGCGAGCGACCTAAAGTTGGTTACACTTCGAGTGCTGGACCTTATAGTAGTTTCGCGTACCTGACTCGCATATCAAAATCCTTGCCTGCATTGACTTCTAAATGAAGCTCAATTGCATAATGTGCATAATTAAACACCAAAGCTCCATATTTTCAAAATTACATACTCACATAAGAATACATAAATACATTTATAGTAAAGATAGCCCTTTACCTCGCAGCAACGTATTGCGGGCTGGGCAACAAGGAATTTATTTCGTACACGTGTGTGCGTACATTTGTACATTTATCAATCTCTCGGCTATGCAGAAGGCCCACGGCAGGTGGCAACACACTTTCGCCAAGAACGAGAGAACTTTGTGCGCAACTTCTCTTTCAACATTCCTCGAAATATTTGCAAATATAAACCCAAATAAAAGCACACATACGCTAGGCGCATACACGGAAGCGCGCTGATGAGATGTTTTCCGTTACTGAGGCCGAATGAAATTTAGCTGTACACGAGCGCTGTACTCTTAAGTGTAATTTTAGAACTTACGCAGATTTCTGAATTTTAATATTTCATGTCAAGAAATTGTTATAAAGTTTTTGAGGCTGGCAAAGATGTAGCACATGCACATACACATTTATACACATGTGAATAAATACATACAAAAATATTTTTTCTTCCAATGCAACTCTTCTGAGATTTTACACATATCGCTTGAAGTATATCTTACGGCGCACAAACTTGCCATAAGTATCAAATGTCAGCATAGTAACCGCCGAACTGAACTTTTACCGACGTGCAAACGCACTGGTAGACATATACGGTGGGCCTGCATACTCCTACACCTCAGACAAAGTCTTACGCTTGCACACTCTTTTTTAAAAAAAACTGAACTTTATATAAATAAATTTTTATTTATTACGTCAAGTATTGGAAATTCTTTTAATTCAATATGCCAAATTGTGCCTTTACGATGGTAGTCACCTTGACGTGGTGTAGCGGCTTATTGTGGGCTGGCACATGGGGCATGAAAAACGATGTCATCGGCTAGTACACAAACTAAGAACTACCTACAACGAACAGGCTGAAAGTAGACTTCCTACGATTTCTGGCCAGTCGCTAGGCGAGCTAGTAGTCGTAATGGCGCGCAAAATTGGCCAGCCCCTCCGGGTAGCGCGGCTATCAGTAGGACCAATGACCCTTTCTCATTGCGGTCATGTCTCTGCTGTTTTTGGGCTGCCGCAGATTTTACCTCCACTTCCATTTTTTAAGGCCTGGTCTTGGAAAGGTGGGGTGGGTACAAAAGCATTGCCTCGAGAAAACCCCCCAAACTCACGTCGGATTAGCTATGGTGGTAAGCTTGCTTAATGGGATAGAATCAAGTCTAATGGGGAACTCCGTACAAGGTTTGGCGCGCTTACGGTTTCAATTAGCCTTCCCATGGGGGCACCCATTGAAAACAAGAAAACGCACTGCACGCCTTTAAATGTGCATATTTTTGCCAATATCGGCAAACAACAATCGCAGGCTGAGGGGCAGTTAGTGCCAGATATAGGTAGCAAATGGGCCTCTACTTGCGGGGAAGGGCATCTGGTCCTTCCACCGAAAAGCTAGAGGATATGGATATGCCATCTAGCCAGGAGTCGGCTGGAATGTTTATCTCCTCGGTCCGGGAAAGAATTCTTCTGGAGCCTAATCCAAAAGCCAGAAAGACTTACGGTGACTGGGTGAAGCTGACCCGAGCTTCTTATTCACCTACTACTATATCTGACAAGTCCGAACAGAAAACTGTCAAACTTTCTACTAAAACTTAGAAGGAAAGACATTCGGTTGATGGTCGGCATCATTACAGGACACAACCCATGGGGTCAGCATATGACCACCATTGGAATCATCGAGGACCCGGTATGCCTGTCCTGCTTGGAGGAGGCGGATAGCACTGAGCACTTTCTCTGTGAGTGTCCTGCCTTTGCTAGAGCGCGACTACGGGTATTGGGTTCCGATGTCATGGGAATGAGTAATATTCGTTCTCTAAAACTGGAGGATATTTACAGATTCGCCAAAGAATCTGGAAAATTCTCACAGGACTAACTATCTCTATCTCTGTCTCTATTCTTTCCTATCTCTTTCTCTGATACTTTTCTCCCTCCCTCCTTAACTATCTACCCCCTTTCCAGAGCTTTAAATACAATGGGCTTTTTAGCCTGAGTGTTTTAGGAGCCACCAAATCTCCTGGTGCTCCTTGGCTCGACCTCTTCAAATTCAAATTCAAACTACTATATCTTATTATCCTCCTCTGTTTTCTCTTTTTTCTCCACTGCTTTGGTATATTTCGTAGTAGGATACTCTCTTTTCTCACTTCACAAAAATGATTTCATTTCTCATCCAAATGGGCCCGCTCATGAACAACTACATAACCTAACATAAACTATGTATCGCATCAGTTGTTGAATAATAGAAATTAATTATTTGTAACAAAATTTCCGAATTTACTTCTATTTTTTAAAACTATAGCAATATTTTTTCTTTTTTTTAATAGACTGTATGTGCCGCATGCCCACAGCTCAAGTCAACTCATTCCATCATCGTCGCTTTCATTTTCCTAATTCTTCACCTTTTCTTAGTGCATGCCAGGTCATAAATATCTCTCTAACTGATCTCTTACTTACAATTACAACTTAGCTCATCCTCAAAAAGTGTGGCATTTTTAAGGTATTTCGGCTCATGAACTTTCAGCCTTTTGGGCGCTCTTCAATGCACATTGTTGCATTTCTTTGGCTTACATAAAACTCGTCTGCTAACTTTTCTTTCGAAATGGTACGCAAAAGTGATGAGCACAAAATTCTGAATGCAAAATACCTCAACCTCCTCTATGGTGCTTTTGGGTGGAAATCTTAACATTCAAGTACTTTAATGAGGCCATGAGCTTTAGAGCAAAACGTAAAAGTACAGAAGCAAAGTGCAAAGTTGTCGCTTAAGTCCTTTGCGATGTGTTAAAGATTTTAGGTAATATATCAGTTGAATTTCAAGCGAAGAAGGTGCTTTTCACTGGCTTATAGCGCAGATTCGTAGGCCATAATCCAGAATTCTGAAAATCGAAAGATTATAAAAGAAAAAATCTGAGTTTAAAATATGTTTTACAAACGCCATGCACCGCAAGTAAAGTGAAGCAAGAACAAGTAACATTTGTCTAGTTATTTAATCTGACAATAGGAAACTGAGCTTTCCCTTGCTTATATAAATTTTGTTAGAAAAGTTTTAACAGTGAAATCTTGTGAAGTATAAAAAAACTCAGTCTCACACTTTGAATATCGTTTCGATACAAGTATGATAGATTACAAGGGTTGGCCATCCCATGGTGGAAATAATTGAGAAGTTAGCTGGCTCTCAGTGAACTTGACAGACCAGCGGAAGGTCTGACGTAGCCGGGGTTATGAGTCGATTTCTTTACAACAAAGTGAGATTGTGTTGGTAATATAAAGGGTGGTTAAATTTTAAGGCCCGGTGTTGATTTTGAATAAAATACAATATCTAAGAAATTATTGTCATTTCTCCTTATTATGATAATATTGGTATAGCTCAATTATGCATAAAACAAAATGTGGGCCAAATGGCCGCCACGGCCTCGGCGGCACACCTCCATTCGATGGTCCAAATTATCGATGACTCTGAGGCATAATTGAGGTTATATGCCGTTAATGTGCCGGATTATCTCATCCTTTAGCTCTTGAATTGTTGTTGGCTTATCGACGAACATCTTTTTTTCAAATAACCCCAAAGAAAGAAGTCCAACGGAGTCAAATCACATGATCTTGGCGGCCAATTGACATCGCCGCGACGTGAGATTATTCGGCCATCAAATTTTTCGCGCAAAAGAGCCAATGTTTCGTTAGCTGTGTGACAACCGGCACCGTCCTGTTGAAACCACATATCGTCCACATCCATATCTTCCAATTCGGACCATAAAAAGTTCGTTATCATCTCACGATAGTGAACACTATTCACAGTAACTGCCTGACCGGCCTCATTTTGGAAAAAATACGGCCCAATGATGCCGCCGGCCCATAAACCGCACCAAACAGTCACTCTTTGTGGGTGCATTGATTTTTCGGCAATCACTCTTGGATTATCATTCGCCCAAATACGGCAATTCTCCTTATTGACGAATCCACTGAGGTGAAAATGTGCCTCATCACTGAAGATGATTTTCTTCGAAAATTGGTCATTCACTCTTGCCATTTCCTGCCACCATTCTGACCATTGACGACACTTGAAATGGTCAAGAGGCTTTAGTTCTTGAGTCATAATGTTCATCAACGACGAGCGTGAGAGGTGCAACGTGAGAGGGCACGACGACGAGTTGAGGTGGACGGCTCTTCAACCACACTATCGCGCACAGCAGCAATATTTTCTGCAGTACGAGCTATACGAGCATGCACTGGTGTTTTCACATCTTCTGCAGACTTTTGCGCAATTTTTCCGATTGTTCGCACATTTGGACGATTAAATTGACCGAAAAAATCACGAAGTGCGCGATATGCATTTTGATTTGAACGCCCGTTTTCATAATAAGCCTGAATAACTTTAACGCATTGCTCTATTGTATACCTTTCCACGGTTCAAATTGAAAATGTCAAATGAAATACAGAAAAAAACTTGACCCACGCCATCGGGCACTCGTCAACCGAATTCTGCCAAGGGTGCTAAAATTTACAAGGCAAACCTTGTAAGTATGGTAACTACCAATACGAGGGGTGCATTTTATATGACGGGATTAGAGAACAAAAACCAATTTTAATCATCAAAAATCACTTTATTGTTTTTCAAAATATTCTCCATGAAGATCTATACACTTTTGCATGCGTTTGAACCAATTGTCGAAGCACTTTTGTCACTCTGAATGAGGTACCTCCAAAACATGCATTCTGAATGCCGCAACCTCTTCTTCAGGTGTCGAAAAACGTTGACCTCTCAGTTTGTTTTTTACGCACGTGAATAAAAAGAAGTCATTCGGTGCCAAGTCAGAACTATACGGCGGATGACCCATTAATTCGATGTTTTGGGTGCTCAAAAATGCAGTTGTTTGAGCCGATGTGTGAGAGCTCGCATTGTCCTGGTGAAGAGTGATCCATCTTTGGCGATTGGTTTTCCTAATTTCTTGGAAGACAACTGGCAAACAAATGGTTGTGTACCACTCAGAATTTACTGTTCTGCGTTGTTCTAGTGGTACGGTTGCGACATGTCTAGTTTTTCCGAAAAAACAGGCGACCATTTGCTTGGAAGTACTTCATGCGCGAACAACTTTTGTTGGATTTGGCTCATCTTGAAATACCCATACAGTCGACTGCTGTTTACTTTCGGGATCATACGCATAAATCCATGATTCAGCACCTGTTACGATGTCATAGACGTGTTTCGAAGCCTCGCGATCGTGTTTTTTGAGCATTTCCTTCGACCAATCGGCACGAGACACGAGCCTTTTTTTGAGCGATTGACAAATTGTGTGGGAACCAACGCGAATAAATTTTTTTGACAGTCAAATGTTTATGCAATATTGAATGTAGGCTGGTCCCACTAAAGCCTAAGATTGTCTCAATCTCACGATAGGTCTCATGACGATCGCGCACAGCATCAATGGTTTTCGGAACAACAACTGATTTTAGACGACTTTTACGAAATTCGTCTTGGAGCGAACTACGACCACGATTGAATTCACCATACCATCAATAAACACTGGTCCTTGATGGAGCTTCATCGCCAAAAAGTGAATTAAGTTCATCCATGCAATGTTGCTGAGTTAATCCACGTCGAAAGTTGTAAAAAATAATCGCACGAAAATGTTAACGATTTAATTCCATTTTTGGACCGAGATGAATCTTTTAAGTTACTGTAAACAACACAAATAGCGCTGGTATTTCAAAACCTTCTGAGTACGTAAAAGCCAAAAAATGTCAAACTTTGCGATACAGCTGTCAGTTGCCAGATTGCAACACCAAGGTTGCCAAATCCCGACATATAAAAGGCACCCCTCGTAACTATGGTCACAGAAGCTCTCGGCAGCTGAATTCTGCACAATCGATTCACATGGATTCACACACTTTTCCAATCAGTCTTTGTTCAACGGTTCAACTGTCGGGCAACGAAGAATCATTGGTTAATTTTTTCGTATATCACTAACACAATCTTAGTTTTTTCGTAAACAAACCGCTTTGGGACCCCAGTTACATCACCTCATCAGCTGATTCTCTCAAATTTGCAGCGATCCGAATAACGGTCTGTTATTGGCCACACCTTCTCAATTCTTTTCACCATGACGCTTGGCCATTCGCTTTGGTGAAAAGCGGAATTGTGAGTTTAACTTTGGTTGCCAGTTCAACAGTATTCTGCCCGGTCATTTCGACGGAGTGGAGACTGCGCTGATTATTTTCGTATATCGCCAACACAATCTCAGTTTTTGTGTAAACAAACCGCTGTCATATAACGTCAGCAATTCAACTGATTCTTTCGAATTCTCTAAAAGCCGATAAACTGTCGGATTTGGCCACACCTTCTAAAATTCTTTAAGCATATACTATACAGATACCATGTAGCATATATGGTATCCAAACTTCGTCTTCGAATATGTTCGGCGCTAAAGGTGCTGTTCAGGTTCGGTTTCGGTTCAGTTAGGCTTCGGCAAAATACAGAATTTTCGAAGAAAATTTCCGAATTTTTATTCCTTCAGGACAAATCACCAGCCTTTGGAAGAAGAAGAATAAAATTATATTTCTGTAAATAACGAAGGGCTCTTTTCTTAATGAATATCTGCGACCAAGTCGACATGCAATTTTATATATATAAATATTTTTTTTTTTTGATTTTAGAATAATATAATTTGAGTCTGATTTTTGACATCCCTTTTTAGGTTTTGTCTTGTTTGTATGCAAAACAACAGAAGTTTTCTTAAGATTATTATAATTATGATTGAAATGTTGAAAAGTTTGCTTGAAATTTGATACTTTTTTTGCCAGACAATGGCATATTCATACCCTTGCAGACATATAAACTACTTATTTTTGAGGAAATCGTAAGAGCAGCCATATAAAGATAGCGTAATGGCACCAGCTGCAGAATCGGCCGGCAATTGTGCGCGACTCTCAATGCTAAGCACAGAATATCTAGTAAGCCAAAGTTTTAATACACTGATCTCGGTGCGGAAGCGCTAGTTGCATTCTGGAAGAATTACCACTTTAACCAACCAACCAACAGTTATAACCGGACACTGCCTAATAGGTGGGCACGCCCAGAGGATGGGTGGGCAAATACATGACTTCTGTAGAAGTTGTCTAGATGAGGAGGAGGAAAAAACAATCATGCGCCCTCTAAGTCATAGTCCTGCTCTATCCAGACGTAGGTTTAGTACTTTAGGTAGACAATTTTTTAATGAATTGGAAGATCTCAGTTCTGTGGAAATCAAGGATCTTCTAAAGTTTTTGAAAAGCACATACTGGCTTAGGAAAGATAAGACAAGTTTCTCACGTGGCATCACAATGGGCTATGAACTTGAGTGCGTCCCACAGGACAACCGTTTCAACCTAAACTACCATAGAAAGTTTGGAACTTTGAACGCTATGTAAGTCTGGTATTTAATAAACTATATTTTTATAAAAAATTAACGAAAAAAATGTTTAAACAATAAATATTGAGAGTATTGCGAGCAGAAGTGCACCTATTTTTGATTTTTCATTGATAAAAATGCCGGATTTTGGAAACTTCCATGCTTGTTTGTTACTTTGGCCCTTGAAAATTTTCGGATCGCCCGTAAAATCGATCGTTCTGGCGACTATGATGGCCTCAGCGTAAAAGCACAAGGCGCCCTATGTTGTTGCTGTTGATAGACCGGCGATCTCTTGCTGCTGTTCAACAGGAACTCTTTATAGCTCGCAAGGCCACGCTGTAATTTACTCTCTCAAAAGGCAGGCAGTCTGCAGCCAGGCTTTCAGAAAGTGCCGGTGACCGCCCAATTGAAACTTAGCTAAGTATCTTCCGAAGAATCTGCAACTATTTGCAATAAAACATGAAACTTCGAGTAATGTATTCTGCTCCAAAAGGCATGACAGATGGTCAGCATTGAAAACGAATTTCCTGGCAGACATTAGGAATAAACTTTGCTTGAGAAACAGCGCGCGTAGCACGAGAATTCATAAAACTCATATTTCAAAAAGCAGAAAACAATAATTTATATTAAAATTGACACAAACAACCCCACAAGCACTAAAGAAATGTACAACAACAGCCGCACACACAGGCATACGAGCCAAGTACTAAAAGGCCGAAAAAATAATAATGGAAAACAAATGCCAAAAGTGGGAGCATCAACAAAAAAAAAAATACATGAAGATGAAAAGTAAAACATACAAATTGAAAAAGTACGCAGATAAGAAGCAAAAAAGAAAGTTGAAGATATCAGCGGCACAGGTCTCTACGAAAAGAGAGGAGCAAATTCAATATTAATGCTTGTTGCGGTATATTTTTAGGCGTTTATTGCATAGCGCCTGCCAACTGCTGCGGCAACCAACTTTTATCATTTCTGATTTTCGCCACTTACCCAAAAGCGAGAAGATTTCCATGCAGCAGCCGATGACGACTATTTATCTTACTAGACTTTCATGTGCAGTCGCGGCAGGTCGTTGGACAGGAGCAACAAATGGAATGCGCGAAAAGGAATCAGAATCGGCAGCGAAAAGTAACAGCAAATAAGGGAGAAATTGAATGTGTGTATTAACAATAAATCACTGCATGCGGGAAAGTATCCTGCGGTGTGGGGTTAAAGGCTGTGCGCGCGGCAGGCTGGGCAACGAGGCTGATGGCGTGTAAGTGAGCATAAGTGAAGCTACACAAGAAGTTAAGTTACTTTTATGGTTGTGAAGTTGGTGTGCATGTTGCATGCAACATGTCAAATCTAATTTTATGTGAGCATTTTCTTGCTGATACAAACAGATATTGGAGATGAAAAGCGAAATGGAAGTTTATAAACTTCAAATCGCATTTATTAATTTTCAAACAAGATTTTGTGGGTTTGGGGAAGACGAGTATATTTTTTTTTAGAATTTTCATAAGGGTATGGCACAGCAATGCCTAATGTGAAACCAACATTAGATCTGATGAAAGTTTTCTCCAACCGCTGCAGCTGTCAGTGCGCATTTGTGAGTTGAGTTGCGCCTTTGAATAAATGTTTGTGTACGCGCGCCTGCACAGAAGTTCGGGGAAACTAATGTGTGTGTGTGTGTAAGTGTGCATTCATATATGTGTACTCCTGCCTTTCCCACCCCTTTCCTTACCTTTGCCTCACATTGCTTCGGGTAACTTGTTGTCATGTTTGTTGTAATATTTATTGTATTTAGCATTCAACAGATAAACATCGCACAATGAAAAATCTAAACGCATGTCAAGGCCTATTTTCCGCTTTCCCTCAGCTTCCAGCATCCATGCATTTGGTGAGTTCCTCTTTTGCTGATTCAATCAAATTTTTTATATGTATGTGTGTGTAAATGTTATGTAAATCATTACACTTCATCGCGTGGATTTTGATATTTGATTGCATTTGTTGTTGTCGCTTGGCATTCATGTTAACAACAATCAGTTGATGTACCGTTACTCATAAATGTCAAATTTTAAGCACTTGGATCGGAGATAAGCAAAAGCGCTTTGAGTTTTTTATTAAAATGTAAATTTCTTGCTCCGGATGAGTATTAAATATTTAGGCGACACGAAATATTTCACCCAATTTTAGTTGTAATTTTTGTAATGAATGTACTAGAGCCTTGCTAGAAGTTGTTAGTTATGTTGAAAGTGTCCTTTAGTATGCATTGACTCTAAAAAACTTGAAATAATTAAATTATGGTATGCCCAGGTGCTCCTATTCCAGGCTGCTTCATTCGTCGTCAAAAATCAAGTTAGATACCTTCAATGAAAAGTACGCTGGATCTACTTGTAATAAAATAAATTGTGTCTCTCCAGATAATTATTGAATAAATTCCGGCATTGGCATTTCTAAATGAAGTAGTTTGCCAAGCCGTGAAAAACTCTTCAACAAGATTAAACAAGTGCAGCCTTAATCTGTGCCTAGCGCCCTCTCTCGCTAACTTGTTTGCCTTACAATTCCCTGGTATGTCACTGTGCTCTGCGACCCATATCAAATGAATTTGAATTGAATTTGAAGAGGTCGAGCCAAGGAGCACCAGGAGATTTGGTGGCTCCTAAAACACTCAGGCTAAAAAGCCAATTGTATTTAAAGCTCTGGAAAGGGGGTAGATAGTCATATCAAACGGATGCGGAAACATTCCACCATCTCAGCCCGCCATTTGCGAGAAACGACGAAATCAGGCCCAGTCTGTGTCAGAAAAAAGGAAGCGCGATTATTCATGAAGTATAAAAGATTTATATTTAAAAGTTTTTTAAATGAAAGTACGTACAAAACTTCGAGTCACAATAACTCAATAAGCTGCGTAGTCTCCATAGGGGTCGAGTAAAGCCTGACATCTTCTCGGCATGCTTTGAAGATCCCCTGCGTAGGTCGTCGGCAAACAGGACTAGATTTTGCGAATTTGACGCACGAGTTGCTTTAAATCAAGGACTGGCCTTCAGGCAAGATAAGTTTTCATAATTCCTGCGTCTGGGGACTGGGAAGGCCAGTCCACTACTATGTTGCCATTTTCTTGTTTTGTTGTTTTGCAATGTGTTTCTCTGTTTTTAGCAAGAATTGTGCATGCTTGGCGTAGTCGCAAAGAAGGGTCGCGTTTAAAAAGTTGGCCGATCACTTTATCCTGCTTTTATTCTTCAACATTTTTCTATACTTTATACCACTGATTCCACATCACAACAAACTTTTTTGATTTTTTAATCACTTTTGCAGCCGCGACGTAAGATAATTTCGGCCTATTTTTATGGTTTTTATATACATTTTTAAAAAGGTTAACGCTTTCGTAATTTTGTGTGAAAATTTGAATCAAATCAGAGGAAAACTGAGGGAGTTGTAGAACTGTGACTGAAAGAATTTAGCCAGGACAACTTGACATAGCAGCGAAGATTCAAGCAGTGCGAGAAGCAGCTGAGAAAGCCGCCCTGAAGACCAATAACCAGAACACCAAAGTCATGCATATCAACACAGGAAATACGCAAAATTTCTCCATTGATGGTGTCGAGCTCGAAGATGTACAATCGTTCTGCTATTTAGGCAGCGTTATGGTTTCTGGAAGCTCGAGCGACGATATAAAAAGCCGAATAAAGAAAACTGTGGCGGCATTTGGCTCTCTGCAAGCGATTTGGAACGCATCACACATTTCACAGCACACAAAAATACGAATTTTTAACTCCAATGTAAAGTCGACTTTACTTTTCGGTTGTGAAACGTTGAATGCGCCGTCAGCTGACACAAACTCTTTACAAGTTTTTGTAAACAGACGCCTTCAAAAAATTCTCAAAATATTCTGGCCAAATATTATCTCGAATGCTGACTTATGGACCAGAACCTAGCAGAAACCAATACTATTAGACATCCGAAAGAGAAAATGGGGCTGGATTGGCCATGTTCCGCGCACAGAGGAAAGGCTGCCATTGACTGGGACCCCCAAGGTAGCCGCAGAGGTGGAAGACCAGCGAATACCTGGAGACGACTGCTGGGTCAAAAACCCGCCCGTGCAGCTTAGCTGGAATGAAATTAAGGGATTGGCGCAAAACAGACCCGATTGGAAGAAATTCTTTGTGGCCCTATGTGCCACATTGGAACTCTAGAAATTTATGATGGTGAACTAGGTACTAGTGAGTCTTTAGGCTCTTTTGAACATTTTATTTTTACAGATTTGTGTTTTTTACATATTTAAGAAGATTAGTACTTCTGTAATTTTGTGTGAGAATTTCAAGCAAATCAGAGCAAAAATGAGGGAGTTACAAAACTTTTACTGAAAGAATTTAACCTGGGCCACAAAGTAGTATTGAGGCTTTGGTCTCATTTGACCAGTTTTTTTAAGCTCCGGCTTTTTTTGCAAATCTCCTACCATATATATGCAATGAAAAATTTCGAATTTTTAAAATGGAAGGTTCTAGCGCCAATTTCAGAAGATGCTTTCCATTTCAATTCAACCGGGCTATTCGGGTCATGTTCTTCGATTTATTAAAATCGGATTATTAAAATCGGTTCGTTTTTGACTAAGTTATGAGCATTTAAAAAAAAAAATTCTTATACAATATAATGAAAAAAAAAAACGATTTTGAGCCAAAAACAAAATTGTCGATAACTCTTGAAAAAATTTTTTTTCGGGCGAACAAAAAAATACGTGTCTCATTATTTTGACCAGAGAGCAACATATTTGAGTTACATCGAAATCGAAGAACATGTCCCGAATAGCCCGGTTGAATTGAAATGGAAAGCATCTATATTAGAATTTTTTTTAAATGCCCATAACTTAGTCGAAAATGATCCGATTTTAATGATTCTGGGTTCCAAATGATCGTCATGACTTACACAAATGACTTCATGTAGAAACAATTGCAAAAAAGTAGTTGAAAATTTTTTATTTTCTAAAAAACAAAAAGTGTGAAACGGGTTTTTTACTCAAAACTTCATTACTCAAAAACAACTCATTTTAGCTACTGGGCATTCAGCTCAATTGAAGTTTGAGGTGTCCTCTTGATTTGGAAAAAGTTATAAAAAAAAATACACTTTTTGAAATATTGAATTTCGAAAAAATTTAAATTTTTTTTTTTTTTTGCTAAATAAAAAATTTTCAACTACTTTTTTGCAATTGTTTCTACATTAAGTCACTCGTGTAGGTAATGACGATCATTTTGAACCCAGAATTATGAAAATCGGTTCATTTTTGAGTAAGTTATGGGCCTTTAAAAAAAAAATGTTCTTATATAATTAAAAAAAATCGATTTTGAGCCGAAAACCAAAATTGTCGATAACTCTTGAAAAAAAATTTTTTCGGGCGAACAAAAAAATACGTGTCTCATTATTTTGATTAGAGAGCAACATATTTGAGTTACATCGAAATCGAGGAACATGACCCGAATAGCCCGGTTGAATTGAAATGGAAAGCATCAGAAATGGTTCATATTGAATTTGCGCACAAAATTGCGGCACATTCTAAAAAAAATATATTGCGTATGTTCGCAAAACGACTCGAAGTTAATAGTTTATCAGGCCCACTAGATATGCCCTCTATTTTCATAACATACATTTTTGTGTTTTACAGTACTTAAAAAATACGGAATTTCGCCCCAAAAAAATTTGGATGCATATTTTTTTTAGTCAGAATTTGTTTTTAATTTATTTTTTATTCTGTATAATTTTTTCTTTGCACAATTTTGAAAATACAGTATTGTAAAGCAGAATTTAGAACCGCTAACGTAATGTGGTCATCTTGAGCGCATGACCCAAACCTTCTATTAACCGCACTGACCTCAGTCAACGTGTCAGGTGAATATATTTTTTTTTCATACAAATTTTGTGTTACTTGCAAAAGTGACCCATTTCCTATGCCAACATAAAAATTTGCCATCGATGTTGCATTAGTTGCGAATTCAACTTTATACCCGATATCCCCCTTCTCTACTAATTTTGCACACATCTTGGAGTTACTTTATAACCAAATAAACATTGTGCATATTGAATGCTACTGCCTTTTTATCTCAACCTGTGCCGTCCCTCCAAACGACGCAATGTTTTACCACCTCCTCTGCTCTCTACCATTCGCATTTATTGGCTTTAATGCAGGCCATAATTCACTCAACACCGCATAAGTACGACCGCCATACGCGCCTAATCTCATTTGCCCAACGTGTGACAGCAACACCAACAGCAAAGACGTCGCTGGTGGCAGCAGCAGTAGCTGAGATGAGCCTACTACCTTTCGAGTACAATAATCCTTCTTCCAGCCACTGCAGTTGGTGGTCAGTCGCATTTGCTGCCATTCAAGCATTTCACCACTTCACAGCGATTCGATTCGGTTTCGATTTGTGCTGTCCATTGCTTTGATTTCGTTTTTAACTTTAAGTGCTTGCAACATTGCAACAAATGCCTTGTCAGTTGCCACAAGAGAGTTCTGTTGTTTTTTTAGTTTTATTCCCCTCTCTGTTGCGCATTCACGCAGTGGTATTTGCTCGTACTTTGCCATTTTATTTGTGCTGATAACTGTTGCGTACACATTTTCTTTATTTCCGATATAATTTGTTAAACACACTCACTTTACATTTTTAAGATTGCAGAGTGAAGTGGAGTACATTTCAACAAGTCGGGCAAATGGCAACTGATGCTTGCTGACAGACAAATGGAAGGTATGGATGTAGGTGTGTGTGGAGGTACACTGATGTACGAGTGGCTGTTTATTTCGAGTTGTTGTTGTAAAAGTTCAAAAAGTGGAGAAACTGATTACCAAATAATACTCATTACAGGATTGTTTATACAACTGGAAAGAATTATAGCGAAAAAAGCGCGAGGCAGGTAAGAAAGAGGGTCACGGACCTAAGAGTGAACAAACGAGTCTGAATGATTTTTCTTGAACCGAAAAGGTTCGACGGATTATAGATTGTATTAGATTAGATTTGTGGAGGGTTGGACAGGTCCAAGCACTCAGTCATAAAAATCATTGCACTACACCTGACTAGATTACAATATAAATAATAGAGAGACAGCATAGATTCAGTATGGATGGTAAAAATTAGTTTGGGGCCACTCTTCCGCAAATCTGTTGGACTCATTGATGAATCTTCAGAGATCCCGAAGAGGAAGAGTATGAACTTTATCCATACTCATTAGATCGCACCCCAACATACTAAGTCTGATTCTACATAGAAAATGCCGGACAGCTACAGAGAAAGTGCTCTACATTGTCCTCATTCTCACGACGGGATATGCATATGGGATCGACAATGATTCCTATGGTAGCCGTACCCTGAGATTACACCCATAATTTCGTGTTTGATTCTTTCACAAAGTACTTGGCTATTCTGCAGGAGTCCAACTCAAACCACCTCTTCTATGGGTATACCTCATGACGTCGTCAATCGATGCGGAGTTGACACCTAGAAAGGGTTCAAGGCCTAGTGGCATACTTGCAGAGCCTTCATTTGCCAAGTTACCAGCTAACTCTTTCCCTGTAATACCACAATGACGAGGCATTCAAATAAGACAAACATTGTTGTGTTTTGTAACTGAACTGTTCAGTTTTGTCTTACTTTCACCCACTAATTTCGAAGAGCAGCGTGGATGAGCAAGGGCTCCCAGTGCAGCTTGACACTGCAAATATCCATAATTGCTACCTGGCTACTTTTCCCCGATTAGCCCAGATGCTACATTCAAGAGGGCATAGACTTCCGTTAAGAATACTGTAGCGTAGCTGTATTTAGTGTTTTCGCCTACGTACCATCCAGATCCGCTACCATCACTTGTCATGGATCCGTCGGTGTAGAAAGTGTGCTGAAATCCCGTTCATAGATTCCTTGGACTTAACGCTTGATCTTTATCTGGGATCACCAAAACATCATACTTCCTACCGAAGCTAACGACAGGCACCCTATTGTCCGCTAGCATCGAGAACAGTGTGCACTGCTCCGACAACTTTTGCCATATCTGACGACGGCCAGTGCTTACTTCATTTCCCCAGACTCCGTTTAACTTGAGCCTGTATGCCGCCTTCATCACTTCCTTTCGAATTTGAAAATCTAGAGGTTGGAAGATCAAAATGACATTAAGGGCATCAGCAGATGTCGTACTCATGGCACGTGTGATACCCAAGCACACACATCTCTGTAGCCTGTTTAGGGGTTTTACTCTGGAATTAATCATAGTAGCCTTCCATCAGACTACAGAGGCGTATGTAAATAATAATGGGTCTAATCAGGGTGATGTACAAGCAGTGTACTATCGCCGGTCTTGGGTCTCATGTCTTACTAAAGGTTGTCTTACACTGCCTGAAGACTTTTAGTGCCCGAGAGACCTTCTGCTCGGCGTGCGTATTAACCTAGATAATAAGATGATCTGAAAATCTTATTATCTAGGATAATCCCTAAGTATTTGACCTCAGAAGACAGTTGCAGTGTCAGTCCTTTCAAAGTGAGCAGTCCCAAAATTTTATCGCATATAGCTTCTACTGACCCTCCTAAGATTACTACGCACACATCATATAACACATAAGCTTGGAAGCACATCGTCTAGTGGGCAGCCCTTCTTAACCTCAACCTTGCCTCCTTCCTCTGTGATAAGCAGTCTTTTGGATAGCATGGAGTGAATCCATCTGACAATGATTTCTTTTACTCCATGCCTTCTGATAGCAGAGCACCTGGAATCAAAGATAGCATTGTCAAAAGCTTCTTCAATGCCCACAAACACACCAAACGTGTACTAACTTATTTCCAAGATTTTCCACTTTAATAAGCGTGTTGCCTCACATTTGTAGGGTGGTGGTTTAAAACCCCTGTCGTAATGTGCTTCCATTGCAAAGAGGAACGAGTTTAGACTCATGAACTGACTAACGTCGGGTCTGTAGCTCTCTCAATTGATGCAGATCCAATTATTGGTTCATCTTTTTTAAAGAACCTTTCATACCAAAGGCACTGAGGCGGTTTATCCATCTGCCACACCCGCAAAACTACAAAGTTGTGTTTGAAAAAGCCGAAGAGGGTAACACTCGGAATTTCGGTTGCTATACCTTAGTACTTGAGTTTTCGATTGAGGTATCTCGGTCAACTCACACCCACTGAGCCACAGCTGATTTTACAATGATTATAAGGTATAAATTACGATGGCATGTTTTACTGAGTTCAGATCCAATTCAAAAGCTACAAAATTCTCTAGACCAGGCTTCACTTGCTGGTGATAGCTAGTCTGATAGCTTCTCTCCTCGCAGAAGGCGCACAAAATTATTTGGTTTAACAAAAGAAGGAAGAATACCCCAGTTTCGAAGCACTTAAAAACTCAAGACTTGCCTAGAAAATATTGCTGACACTAAGCATTTTTGCAAAACTGATTACAAAAATGGGCCGATGAAAGCAAACTGAGATTGAGGTTAAACAATGTAAAAAACATCAATTGAATTAAATTATTGAATCAATCCAATAGCTCGATTCAAATACTGCTAACGTTAAGTATTTGTATAACACAAAGAAGGGAAAGGTAAGGCAAAGAAAATGGATGCCATACGCCAGCAAATGGCAAACCAAAATAATGCAAGACTCCGCCGTGCACGAATTTATGGGCAACACACTTGGATTTCGAGATGTTTTTACAAATAACAGCTGCCAACAGATAGCGACGACGTCAGTTCAACCTGAGCTATAAAGCAAATGGGGACAGCAGCAGCAACCAAAGCCGCAAACGGTGGCAGTGGTGACGGCAATGGATTTGCGCATGCGTTTGCGCTTTTGTTTGCTGGCCATTCGTTGCGCCTGTGAAATGCTTTGGCGAATTGATTTTTGGTGTAAACGATGTGCAATTTTAATGGATTGCCAGCGAGATAAGCTGCATTGGAAAGCAGCCACACATCACACAACGAACAACAGATTCTTAAAGCACTTTTCAGTTGTTAATCTGTGGCACACATTGTTGCTGCTGGCTGTTGAGGGGTTTCATTAGCCTTCAACAGCATTTCGTTGCAGACGGAAGGGAGTACCTAGGGAGACCATATGGGCATACCAAAAAAGGTGCTGTGGAGTACTTTTAATTGAATTTCGTTTGATTAGCGTCCAACTGGCAGTGCACTTTTTGGTTTATTTGTGAGTTTTCGCTATTAGAAAGAAACTAGGAAGCTCTTCGATGACCATAAATTTGGTGAGTACTGTTTTAATTTTTTTGCACTGCGAGATGTTGACTTTTTTTTAATACTATTGGCGCTGAAAATTATAAGCAACTGAAAATCACAAAATACCCCTGTTAATAATGAGAAATTTATGAGAAATGCAATATAAGAGTTTGCACATCGAATTGTCAGCAACTTCACGAGGAAAAAATCATCTCTCAAACTAGACTTAGGAAAATAATAACCACCCAGAAAATGCTTTGGGAGCATCCAAATGAGACAGCCATTAAGACCAGCGTCATAAGAGACCAAATCTTTATCTTTGGGTTTGTGACTTAATAAAGCCCAGTTTACGAAAACTCAACTAAGTTCGAATAGAAAAGGCTTTGTAATTATTTGTCAGTGCCCCGATTGTAAGAGAGCTGGGAATGTACCACTTTGTTCAAAACGTGCTCGGAATATATTCAGAAAATTAAAAATTCAAGCTTACTCCTCAAAAGTGATATTATCGCCTTCAAAGTACTCCGCATCATCTGCAACGCACTCAGGCCAGCTTTTGGTCCAGCTCTCGAAACATTTCTGGAACTCAGAGCCGTCTTTGATTGTTTCATTACTTCCTTTCGGCTGTAAAACTCGCTCTCCGTAATGCGGTTTTTGACTCGATCAAACAGAAAAAGATCGCAGGGACCCATATCAGGTGAATTTGCTGGCTGTTAAGTGGTATTTGTTTCGTTTTTGGCCAAAAGTTCTCGAAATATGATGACGCTGTACGACGGTACATTACCATGGTGCAAATTCTACGAGTTGTTTTACTACAAACCCTTCTTTTTTGGCAAATGCCTTCACGTAAACGTCTCATAATGCCGTAATAATCATCATCATTGTTTCCTTGAATTCCTGACGGTGCATAGGGCACCAACAACACCCACGCGCTATCTCGTTCGATTACTGGATAACGCACACCTGTCTAAAAAAGCACACCGGCAAAAAGGAGGGAGGGCTCGGCCAAATACCCAACAGGGAATGTAGCCGTCAATTATATATTTTTAAGTCTATAAATATTTATTAAAAAAAAAACATTAAAAATATCTTTAAATAGAGAAACCATTAGTCACAGTTTAACTTTTTTCATTTAATCAAGACAATTTCATTTAAAACTTTAAATATGTTAACACCAACCAACACCTGGCCGCTTTGAAAAAAAAAGAAAGCATAACTTTCAACGCCTTCCAGCTATTTGTTCGTATGAAAATTGACATTTCGCGCTAGCTTTGCTATGACTTTGCAACATTTTTTTCCTACTCATCTGTGCGTGCACACCTTCCTTACGCTTTCTTTTTGTCAGCTCATAATAAAATGTCAATTTAAATGTTCGCAAATATTTTTATTATTGCAGTGGCGTATTTCAGCTGCACAGAATATTTTATTTCACACATTCCTCGCCTTTTTGCTTACCTTACTAAAGTTTCAAACCCTTTTTTAGCACATTTCCGCATACTTTTTCGGTCGCGTTTGTTCTGCTTTTCTATTTTTCCATATTTCTTTCTCATTACACGTTAGGCAACATTTTTCGGCGCAAAATTCTACAAATTTCACGTTGTAAACTTTTTTAATTAATTAACTACGTTGTCACACGCACACGCACGCACATACACCTGTATTGTGAAGTCGTTGTGGATTTTTTACTTTCAGTTACAACGAAAAATGTTATTTATAATATTTGCTTTTGCCCCTTTTTGCGACAATTTTTTTAGCTTTTAATGATCAGTACGATGCTCGGCACAGAAAAAGAGTTCATTTACAATAATTTCAAGTTGCCCCGAATAGCCTCTTTCATTAAAAGTGCCATAACTCCCTTAATTTTGGCCTCATCGCTGTGAAATTTAAACACACGATTGTACAAACTCCACCCTTTCCAACCATGTACAAACTATGAATCGGTCGTGTTATATCATAAGTGGGCTCCGTGGTCAATCTAGTATTGGCTTGTGCGATGTGGACCGAGCTGGTCCAGAGATTGCTTAAGGATAAAGGGATGTCCACATGGTGGGCAGAATTCAAAGCGCATTAAAGGTGGTGGCACTAGACCAAGAACAATGTTCTGTACGTTTGATTGTCAAAGCAAAATATTGGGAAACTAGAAAACAAATAATGAATTCGCCTTGTTTCATTCTGAGCTGACAGCGACATGAACACGGCGAAACAAGCTAAACAAGAAGCATAAAATCTTGGGCGACTATTCATAACTAATAAGTTAAAAAGCTCTAAAGAAGTTATTCCTCTTCTAACTAACCGTTTTAGTAAACGAACATAAAAATTCATTGGGTTGAAAGTGTTTGTGAAGAAGAAATATCCAAAATCCAAAGATTTGAAAGATTTTTTTATTATTTTTTGTCAAATCAAGGTTTGTTTACTGCTTTTCCAAGAGCGATGGTGGTATTGGGTAAAAGCAACGAGTTACCTCAAACCAGTGCCACGTACAATCTGCAGTGAAGCATGTTGGGGGTTCTTTAAAGAAAGAAGTTTGGGTCACCTCAAACAGAGTTTGATCACTTATTAAAGTAGATGGTATAATGCCTAAATTGGATTATTGGATTATTTGAATATTCTTGTATCAGGTCAGTCCATAAGTTCGTGCGTATTTTACCCATAATTTCACTTTTGTACGATTTTTGCGCAATTTTTTCGCGGAATATAACGGAACTATTTATATTTTCTTTGATATATTGTGCATTCAACTAGTAATTTTAATCGTGGATAGAAGCACGTGTTTTTAAAAAATAAAATGGAATCTTCGAACGCGTATAAGAGGCATACTTTGTATTTTTTTTATAAAAGTGGTAAAAAAAACAACAACTGCTGCTGCAGAAATAAACACTGTTCACGGAGAGGATACCGTGAGTGTAAGGACTGCGCAAAGATTCCGAAGTGGTAACTGCGACGTGGAGGATGCCCCGCGCGCTGGTCGTCCTGAAGTCTTTTACTCCGACGCCTTGCTCGAACTCGTGGAAGCTGAGCCAAATTTGACAATCGATATGAAAGCTCAGAGGTTAAATTCATCGCATGGAATAGTTCACAAGCACCTGGTTCAGTTGGGAAAGGTTTCAAAGCTGGGAAAATGGGTTCCGCATAGACTTTCCGTCGCCAACCTTCAGCAAAGAGTGAATGTGTGTTCTCAGCTGCTGCAACGGCTTGAAAATTAAAGTTTTTTGAGCCGTATCATTACTGGTAATGAAAAATCGGTCCTTTAATACAATCCTGTTCGCAAACGCCAATGGTTAGATAAAGATGAAACACCAGAACCGACCCCTAGAGATGGCCTTCCCCAAAGAAGATTCTCCTGTCTATTTGGTGGGATATGGCCGGTATTGTTTATTATGAACTTCTGGAACCAAACCAGACTATAACTGCTGATTATTTTTCCCATCAGCTATCAAACCTGAATGAGGCACTTAACAAAAATCGACCGTCTTTAGTGAATAGACGCAAAATTGTGTTTCACCACGGCAACGCAAGGTCTCATACCGAAAGGCAAACATTAGGCAAGCTGAACGAGCTCGGATGGGAGCAAATGCCGCATCCACCATACTATCCGGATATTGCAACTTGTGATTATCACTTTTTCCGTGGACTTCAATCACATATGAGTAACAAGAACTACTCCTCAAAAGAAGCTATAAAAAGGGATATCGAAGCGTATTTTGGCTCCTAGGACAAAAAATTTTTTGAGCAGAGAATTAAAAATTTGCCTAAACGTTGGGAAGACATTGTTAATAATTTCTTATTAAACTTTTTCATTCATAGGTTTTTAGAACAGCGTTTTTGCAAATATAATAGTGACCACCTTACATACAATACATAAACTACAGTTAGTAAGTTCTGTTAGAATATTTTCTATTAAATTGTCTTTAAAGCTTTTATTTGTAGGACTTCACAGACGAGCAAGAGCAGCGGAAGGTGTGTGTTGAAGAGGTAGGTGGCACAACTATTGTGGTTTTTAGAAACAAAGGCAAGTATGCGCATATTTCGACCACTGCCACATGTGGTGCTACGGACAATTTCATAGATGGCATTGAGCGTGCTGTGTATGCTGGTGCAAATACCTAGTTAAGGGTTTGACATATGACGGTCAGTATGCGTCTAGTGCTGCTACCACTGAAATCAATTTGGCTTCCGAACTGGCTGTCCACGTCGATATCTTATCCGGTCTAGAACAGTATGCTGTACGTAGATGCATGCGCAACACCTACACGAGCAAGTCCTCGCACTTTACGTCTACAATTACACGTAAGTTGTAGTGATATATTTGAGAGTTAACAATTTTTAAGATTTTTTGTTTACAGGGTTTTGATTTCTGTCCGAACGAGTGTAGCGTTCCAACACCTATACGAGCAAGTGCACCCACTTTCTTTATATTTCCGCTCCGATTCATTACTGTGACGCGTTGTATTGATTAATTTACTAACAATCACACTTACTAAAAGTGGATTATATTATCAATATATGCAATTTTTCGATGTTTTAGTTTTAGATCATATGAATGCCTTTTCCTAACTCTTACCAATATTAAGGACGCCAATTATATTAAGGTAGGCAAATTTTAGACTATAAACTGGTAAATTTGTAATTTTTGTTGCAAACAATTCTAACTCTTCTAACTCCAATTTTTTTCTTATGTTTGAAAATGATCGACTGAAATTCTGCTATCACAATGTCTTTACGGTAACATATATACATACTATACATATATGTATTATTATGCACGAAATACGAAATTAAACTTTCTGTTTTATCCCATTCCTGTCGTTTAAGAATATTTTGACCTTTGGTCTATTAAAGGACTTGTAGTATTATAGAATTCTATGGCAAATATTCTTGTAGTTAATTTAACACATTATATTTGTTCTTTCCCAAAAAATATACACAAATCTATTGCGAGATTAGATTCTTAAAATGTTCCTCGGAAATATTGTTTGTTGTTTTTAACATATCATGGCAGCCAAATCTGTATCATATTCTATGGTTTAACAAGTTACTCTCTCAATACATAATATACATATAAAGGATGCTAAAAGTCAGTATTTATTTCAGAAATAAAAAATTGTAAAAACAGTTATGAAACGTACATTTACGTTCGTACGATACTGAAACGAGCAAATTTGTAACATCTCGTAATGCAAAGGTTACTAAACATGGCTTTATATTCATAAAAGTAACTAATTTTGCTAAATACTTTTGTTTACTAGCAGCATTCCCTTTTTAATCTAATGAAAATATACCTTTTGAGACTCCATTTTTTTTCTTTTGTCTCGTTTCACATCTAACTAGATAATATTTGTTCTACAACTACGAGATAACATAAAACACATACATAAGTATCATCACATAGTTCTGCGTGCTCTTGTGTTAGATAAACATCGAAAACTAAATAAATATATATTTGCTTAAAAAATAATAATTTTTCTGTTGTTTTCTTTTAATGTAGATTAAAAACTCAATATATAATTTGTTTTTCTCTTATTACAGGACTAAGTATCTACTTTACGTACTTTTTTACTACCTTTAGGCAAGAGGGGGAAAACATATTTCCCTCTTTCTCCATCCTTCGTAAATGCAGCCCTAAAATAAGGGAGTGTCAAAGCGCCCTTGTCATTACTTACCTAACCTTCTATAATTGAATCATGCCTTCAAACTACGAATTGCGGACATCGACAATTGGCCGATTTGAACAGTGCTATACACCGAAAACGCCCAGAATATGCCGATCGGCGTCACAAAGTAATTTTTCTTGATGACAATGCACCGCCACATCGAACAAGAGCGACCCGGGAATTGGTGGAGACGACCGATTGGGAACCGCTGGTGCATGCGGCTTACTCACCAGACTTGGCGCCTTCCGAGCAGCGCTTCAATTCTCACGAAGAAGCCAAAAAATTGCTCGATCATTGGTTTGCGGCCAAAGACGGCCAAGTTTTTTGGCGCGGCATCCACAAATTGCCTGAGAGATGGGGTAAATGTATCGCTAGCGATGGCTATTATTTTGAAGATCAAATTTGTCTTCATTTTTTGTTAATAAACGTTTAAAATTGAAGAAAAAGTACGTCGAAACTGTTCTGGGCTTCATCGGCAACTTTTTGACCTCGATGAAAAACAAAAAAGAGCAGGTGTCGGAAAGGTTGATTTTTGCCATCTGGGTATTACATTTCTAGGCCTTAAAACTAATAAAAAATTAAATAACTCAAAAATAAATTAAGATAGTTTTGTAGGGCAGAAAGAGGTGTATCGAATGACTACTTACCCTTTTCTTACCCAAACAGCAAACAAGTCGTTGTAAAATAAAAGGATATATACAAACGCTAATTCAACCCAATATTTATATTATTCAATAAATCTTCATTAAAACGAAACACTTTCACTCGAACAGGTTAAAATGTTATACAACATTCATGGTTACATATTTTACAAAATTTCGAAGTTCGCATCTATGCACACATAAATATTTTTCATTAGCAATAAATTTATCAAATTTAACTACGTGCAGTCATATAAAGTAGTATTATTCATGAGCATTCAGCAACACAATCGCCGCGAACCACAAATCAGCAACTTGCCACATAGTTATGCAACATATGTAGCTATGTTTTGAATATTTTTTCAACTTGCGACTTGCTGTTTTGCAAAAGCTACAACATAATTGCTTATTAACCTTTTATTCACAACAATTAAATGAGATTTATTAACCACCAATTAGTCTTTAACGGAGGTTCATGAGCCGGCTAAGAGTGCTAGAGACGCGAAAGAAAAGCGTTGATTAATCTACGACGAGACTGCAACTAATTTTTATCGCTGATTTATTGTTGAGTTGCATACAAAGCTTCGAGTGGGGGTAGCCGAGCAGGTAGTGAGCGAACATGCGTGTGTGTGTGTGCATATGGCATGCAGAAATCGGTGGAGTGGGTTCCCCCACTTTGCTGGCTGGTGCTTAGATGCATATGCATGTGCTGGGCGTGGTTGGAGCGGCACGCATAACCAAAAGTCAGACAAACGAGTCAGTCAAATGGCCTGCTTTGTATGCACATTTTGCAGCAGATTACACGCAACGCATTTCTGAGCGTTCTTTGCAGTAGGCATTTGCTATGGCAATTAAATGGCCAAGACTGACATTGTGCCTTGCACTCTTATCAAAGTTGCAGTTCCAAGTATGCTGGCATTCCATTGCTCCCACTAATTCAATTCATCAATTCAATTAACTGCCTTAACCGCATAAGTGCCACCTTTTTCTCCGCCTGTTTCACCTACGCTTCTATGCTGTACCGGTGCCATGCAAATCAATTATCCCTGCCACTGAGGTGCTCACTTAATCTTGGTTTTATAATTGCATTGTTCAGCAAATACAATCAGTCGAAAATTTGATTTCCATTTCCAAAGAAATGTCAATCTCTTACTCTCCGCACGCCATTTGAAATCCCCATAATACTCAGCTGACTGCACCTCAGGGCGTACAAATTGACTTTTGCACCCTAAAGTTTGTCTCATTCCCTGTGTCGGCCGTGCAAGCTCACTCCCTTTCAGTTGCATTGTTCAACGGCATTTTCAAAACAATGCAATCGCATATTCCTTGCGTTCAGCTACGCACCAGCTCAAGTGCGTCAATACTTGTTGATTCTTCAAAATGCTCAGCCTCTGTAGGAATGTTCTTCCTGCTTAGTACAATACCTTGGATTATTTCTCTCAAATACTATAAACTCCTGCACACATGCACGTGCACACGCACACACAGTTCATGCCAGTTCATCAGCTACTGTGGGAGGTTGGTTTGCTGGCCAGTTCGTTTGTCAGCTACCAGCTGTCCGAAGATATTGGTTTACCGCTTTGACATGCTCGGACCTCAGTTGTGGTTATGCCATTAAAGGTTCGTCATGGCGAATGCTGTAGACCCCCAATCTGTTCACTTTCTTCAAACTCCTGTGCTGATTTTCTAGCTCTTGCCAGTTTCATGTATTGTTGTTGTACTCATTGAATTGGTTATCCTTTGTTCATTTTAGTGCTAAGTCAATATTGGACTCCTTTGGCGTGTAAATGCAAATTCTCTATTCATTTGCCACTCAGACAATGGGGTGTGAAAATATGCCTGCAGTAAGATTTTGAGGTATTTTCAGCATTTTGGTGTGCTGTGTAATGGCTATTAAACATTAAATTCATAATTTTCAGTGCAGAAATGTGAAATATTATTCTAAGATTTGGTTTAATTGGATTACATTTGGAAATTTTACTTGATTTAGCCGCTTGTAGTTGGCTTCAAATCGGATGTTTTCAGAATTTTCCGTATTGTAGAAAATAAGCTGGGATTAAAGCAGTGGGTAGGTAGGGAAATGGCTGAAGTACCACTCTGGCACTTCCCAAGCATCACTAAAGCGAAGTAAACCAGCACTTCACTTGATTATTATTGTTCTACGCATAGCTGACCGAGTTCAGCAAAGCACATCAGCCATTTCTTTTTCCCATGTGGAGCCACGTTCTTCTCCACTTGGTCTTCTCAGGGCATATGGATCTTCCTCTTTCCGTGCCACCACCTTCATAATCACAACCACCACCAGGTATCGTAACGAATATTTTCACTGAAAAAGCGTTTGAATCCATTCATATGACATAACCTAACCAGCGAGGCTGCTCGATCTTTATTTCCTTTATTTAGAATAGTTCATTTGAATGTTCCTCGTACCTTCTCTCTCTTCCTCGTATCATCTCCGTTCGACACATATTTCGGCACTGTAAAGCACGCTTAGCGTGCTGAGATATTCGTTCGGCTGAGCACAAAAAGTGTCAACAGGGATGGAGGTATAAAAGACAAGGAACTGTTGCTCAGACATACAAGCCAACTAAACTAGATCGCCCGATGACTTTTGACTGCAGTGGATGAAGTTACAGATCTGTAATATGTAAAATCGTCTTTAAATTAGATGATGGGATGAGCCTGCCTAATATCTGTTGGTAGCTTCTTGAGTACAACAGAAATATATTGAGCTCCCTGTCGAATTCTAGGAATACAACCACAAGATCCAATGGAATATCGACAGTTCTTAGCTATTCATCGCGAGATGGCGTCCAATTACCACAGTAGTGGGATCAGCGGGGAGATAGATACCTGTCGACCCCATGGCCCGGGAACGAATGCATGCATGGATTCCAAGAAAAAACATTCAATAGCACCGCGACCGGAGTAAGATAAGCGACCGCAAGTGCATATACTGAGATGCGCCGAACGATGACGCCGAAGACACGTTCTTTAGTTGCGACCGATTGTACAAAGAGATGATCTGAGGAAGCAGATTGGCGACATCGTACTGAGCAATATAATCAGCGAAATAAATGCTTGAACTCGAGGATAGCTGGATTGCGGTATATTGAAGATGGAAGTATGATAGACCTTAATATAGTACAACAAAGCGAAGCGTCACAGACATAAAAAGATGAGCCTATAGCATGAGGCAGACGTTGGTCAATAGAACTGATTCATTTCATGTACACTATCCGGGGCCCTCCCGAGGTAATGCCGAAAGTAGTTCCGAGAAGGAAGCCTTCCAGAGGAGGAGAAGAAATTGTTTTAATAGTTATACCATGGTAGACGCCGATAGCTGTAAGTGCGAAGGCATTTTGAACCCTACCTCACCCAACAAACAAAAAAAAGAACTGTAATCGGAGGCCAATTGGTACGACGAGGAATGTCATGCTGCCGCAGAAAGAAAGGATGCCGCCTATAGAGCCACGCTGCGATCGGGCGCAACGCGAGCCATGTGGGAGCGCTACCGAGAGCTAAAAAAGGAAGAGAGACGTATTATCCGACAGAAGAAACGAGAGGCCGAAATACGTGAGTGCGAGGAGCTTGAGATGCTGGCCAACAGGAACAACGCCCGAAAATTCTATCAGAAAGTTCGGCGGCTTACAGAAGGTTTTAAGACCGAAGCGTTTTCCAATAAGAACAAAGACGGCGATCTGGTGACTGACATCCAGAGCAATCTTAAATTATGGAGGGAACACTTCTCAAACCTATTAAACAGTGACAGCTGCGCATGTCACAGAGAATGTGAAGATCCCGATACCCCAATCGACGACGACGGAATTGACGTTCCGCTACCCGACCATAACGAGGTGAGCATAGCGATAACGCGGCTAAAGAACAACAAAGCCGCAGGCGCCGACGGACTGCCGGCGGAGCTATTCAAACATGGCGGCGAGGAGCTGGTAAGGTGTATGCATCAGCTCCTATGCAAAATATGGTCGGATGAAAGCATGCCTGCCGATTGGAATTTAAGCAGAGCACCCAATCCATAAGAAGGGGGATTCTGCAATCTGTGCCAATTACCGCGGGATTAGTCTACTAAATATTGCCTATAAGGTTCTAGCGAGCGTATTGTGTGAAAGGTTGAAGCCCATCATCAACCAATTGATTGGACCTTATCGGTGTGGCTTTAGACCTGGAAAGTCTACCATCGACCAAATATTTACAATACGCCAAATCTTGGAAAAGACTCATGAAAGGAGAATCGACACACACCATCTTTTCGTCGATTTCAAAGCTGCATTCGACAGTACGAAGAAGAGTTATCTGTATGGCGCGATGTCTGAATTTGGTATACCCACAAAACTAATACGGCTTTGCAAGATGACGGTGCTCAACACCAGCAGCGCCGTCAGAATTGGCAGGGACCTCTCCGAGCCGTTTGATACCAAACGAGGCTCAGACAAGGTGACTCGCTGTCGTGTGACTTCTTTAACCTGATGTTGGAGAGTATCGTACGAGCCGCAGAACTTAATCACTCAGGCACAATATTTTATAAGAGCGTACAATTGCTGGCGTATGGCGATGATATTGACATCATCGGCCTTAACAACCGCGCTGTTAGTTCTGGTTTCTCCAAACTGGACAAAGAGGCAAAGCGAATGGGTCTGGTGGTAAACGAGGACAAAACGAAGTAACTCCCGCCATCAAACAAACAGTCGGCGCACTCGCGTATCGGCACCCACGTCACTGTTGACAGTTATAATTTCGAGGTTGTAAAAGACTTCGTTTATTTAGGAACCAGCATTAACACCGATAACAATGTCAGCCTTGAAATCTAACGTAGAATCTCTCTTGCCAACAAGTGCTACTTTGGACTAAGTAGGCAACTGAGCAGTAAAGTTCTCTCTCGACGAACAAAACTAACACTCTGCAAGACTCTCATCATGCCCGTCCTAACGTATGGCGCAGAAGTTTGGACGATGACAACATCCGATGAAGCGACGCTTGGAGTGTTCGAGAGAAAGATTCTGCGTAAGACTTTTGGACCTTTGCACGTTGGCAACGGCGAATATCGCAGACGATGGATCGATGAGCTGTATGAGCCTTACGACGACATAGACATAGTGCAGCGAATAAATATCCAGCGGCTACGTTGGCAGGGTCATGTCGTCCGAATGGATACAGACGCTCCGGCTTTTAGAGTATTAGATGCGGTACCAGCTGGTGGTAGCAGAGGAAGAGGAAGGCCTACTCTACGTTGGAAAGATCAGGTGGAGAAGGACTTGGCTTCACTTGGTGTGTCCAATTGGCGCCGGTTAGCACGAGAAAGAAACGACTGGCGCGCTTTGTTAAACTCGGCCAAAATCGCGTAAGCGGTTATCGAGCCAATTAATAAGAAGAATGGGAGGCCAATCACCACCTCTACACAGTACCAGTTCACTGTCCTAGTCAGTATAAACTTCAGTTGATGGGCCTAAAGTCTTGGAGGCGATACTAGAAATATCCCTACATATTTACTTGTACTGAGTTGTTCTATAAACTTTTTGATCACTTTAGAACCTGAAACTTTCTCAATTCGAAGTTTTCATTTTTCGAACAAAGTGACGCTTTCATTTTGTACCCGTGTCATATTCTACAAATTGAGAAGGCAAAATATTGTGGCATCTTTCATGAAATGTTGGATTGTCTAAGAGAAAAGAGTTGACAATCAAAACTGACGATCTTATTTGAATTAATAGTCAGTCAACAGTTGAGTAAGAGATCGATTGGTACCTACGCTACGACCAGGACCCGTTGGAAAGCAAGAGTTGTTTCAACTGAATATAAGGAGATCAAAACAGAGCTTGAGATTTGCCAGAGCTATTTACACGGCTTACCCAGATGGCATCTCTATTCTCTCGAGGAATGTAAAAAATGTAAAAGAAATCTTTTTTGAAACTTAACAAAATTGCAAACTGCATTGGTCTGCTTTTAAACGAGAGCAAAACCAAATATTTGCTGAGTAGAGGTGGCCTACACAAGTGAAAAATTTTCATGTGGGAGCTTATATTTTTGAAGCAGTGCGGCATTTTAAGTATTTAGTAGTTAAATTCGCATGTGGCAGAGATTCAACTTCTGCGCTCAAGGATCGTATCAACACCGCCAGCAAAACGTTTATTATTATTTTTGGCCCAATAAGCTAGACGATGCTACCTATAGAATACGGGACAACTACGAACCAAACAAGTTCACTCAGCACGAGACAGTTGTGCGTTTTGTTAAAGTGCAGCGCATAAGAAGGCTAGGTCTGCTTGCTGACTGTGCCGTGAAAAAAGCTATGGCGGAAAAGACAAAGGCAGACAGATGGATAGACGCAGGGGAAAACGATCTCAAGGATTTGAGAACTGCGTAACTACGAAGCAAAAGCTCAAGATCGATCGCTTTGGAGGAGCATTGTGAAGAAAACTTTGACGCACTACGCGTTGTGAAGCTGTCAGAGAAGAAGGTTAACACGTAGATATGTATTCGCGGTAATAGCCTCAAAGCCATAACTGTAAGATTTCGGAACTACAACTTAAGACAGTGGGAGGGGGCAGTAGCAGTTCGTGTACCATCAGTTCGGTGTGAAAGAAATTGAAAATGTCAGTTACCATTTGTTCTGTGAATGGCCTGCCTTAAGAAAGGAGAGAATATCAACCCTGATCAAACCACTTCTCGAGAGTGTCGAACAACTGTCTGGCTTAGGCGTCAGCAACCAAATAAGGTCCTTAAACCGCACAGACTGGACATAGTCATCCGGTAAATAACCGTTAACCTTCCTATACCCGCGTTAATTTTTGTAACACATATACCCGCGCACGGTCTCACAGACCGAAAGTTCAAACTACATAAAATATTAGTTTTTTCAAACAAAACTAAAAACAAATTATTATTTTTCAATCCCGTAGATGTAATAAAAAAATAAAACTACGCATTAATTTGTATTCACTTATTTTATTGATTTTAAGTGATTAACAAAAACGCCATCAAAATCGATAATTTTTTCTTAAGTACTACAAAAACAAAACAATAACATTTTTTTTATTCACATAAATAAAAATAAGTTATAATAACTTAAAAACACTTCTTGGACAATGCATAAATTATAAATTATATTAGTTTTTAGTCTTGAAATAAAAAATCATGGAATATCGCAATTCATGTAAAAATCTGCCTTAAAAAGAAAACTTACGCTTTTACCTCTTCGAAAAAAAAACAAAAAATGCCTTTTCTAGCTTAAAAAATATTTATTTGCAATAAAAACATCAAAGTAAACTGAGACACACTGTAGTATTTTTGAAACGCGGCTACAACTTCTTCAAATAATTCCCTTATTGGAGCTAGTTTATCTACGGCAGTCCTTTCAGCTCACGTGAATTTATTGTCAAATCTTAGACACCGCATTAATAAATAAAATCTTTTCCATCTCATAGTTAATCGAAATATCTCCGGAAAGGAACCATCTGTTTTGGATAAATCTTTAGCATTCAAGCTACTATTTCTCCTAACTCCAGCAAAGATTAAAAGGCCTAAAAGGGCTTCGATTTCTATGTTGTCTGTATAGGTCAGTCGCTTTCTCTTGAAAAATTAGGTTTTATGAGATCAATATGTTCATTAGTATACTTTACAATACGATTTATAACAACTTCAGTAAAAAATAATCTCCAAACCTCGCCTATTTCCTTCAAGTTGTTTGCTTCTTTTCTAGGCCCTGGCAGTTGAGTGACTATATTCCTAGCGAGACGTCTTACACGATTTGACGGAGCATCCTTATTCCACCTAGTGTGTCCATCTTTACCAAGATAAAATTCTCTATCATCTATCTCATTTAACTCCTCGTCGATTTCTTCATCATCTGCTTGCTCGGTATCATAACTTTCTACATCTCCTGCAACAAATACTTCAACGTCGCTGTCATTTTCATCCTCATAATCAGAAGTCGAATTTTTTTCCTCCAAAAGTAGTCTGATTTGCTCTTCATTCATTATAATATTAAAAAGTACCTGCAAAATAGTAAAACGTAAAAAAATAAGAAAGAAACAAAAAACAAAATAACTGCTTTAACTTCACAAAAAATTACACATATACCCGCGTCGGTCTCACAGACCAATTTTTATAAAATTCACCAACACGCCTGTCTAGTGCAAACGCCAAATCAACACTAATATAGAGCTTGCAAGAAAACCGGAAGCTAGCAGTAAACTCAACTTTGTAGAGTTTCTGGAAAAACAAAAATTTACGTAAAATCATTTTCTCGGTCTCACAGACCAACGCGCGGGTATAGGAAGGTTAAACAAGTTGGTAGCGAGGATATGGCATCAAATGGTGGGGAAGAGCTAGTTGGATTCTGGATGAATCACCGTTTTAACCAACCAACCAACCAAAGGGTCTACAGACTGTAAAACTTTAAGTCAAAGAGAAGAAAATGTAGTTCGAGTCTCAAGCAAATCACTTCTGGAATCAACCTTTAATTTCCACCACCGAAACTATAAACTTCATGAAGCGCCTCACTAAAGTATTGTTGACCTAACCATTACACAAGACAATTCTAACAAAATCAAAAAAAAAAAGCATTCATGGCCACCAATACATTACAATAAACAAAACATATGAGCGCTCAGGCTACACAACATATTTTGACATAAGAAACCAACTAATATTTACACAGACAGGACTCGGGCCAGTGGAATCACGGAATCATGGAATTATTTTTCACATACGAGTATGAGCTGATATTTGTACAAATACAAAGCAAGAATAGGAAGAAATTTGTGTTTCGGTGAGTTTATGAGTATATGTCGCGACGTTGATGAAATGGAGTAGCTTGACAGGCCAACCAAAGCACCAAACTGCAGAAAGCAAAGCAAGGAATTTACTAAAAGTAATACGAGTACGAATATGAATGTATAGAAAGGAGGCAGTGAATGGAAGGCAGCAAATCAAGACAAAAGAAAAGTTGAATTGGTGGCAAATACTCACACGAAAGATGGCTGGTCGATGGGTATGCAGTACCAACAGTACTCATGGACGACCTGGTGCTCGATTGTTGGAGTCGTATGAATGCGCTTTTGTTTGCTGAGTTGTTTTGATTTGGTAGCACGCGATATGCTTTTAGTGACGGCATTTTTGTTTATTCTGCAAAAACGCAAACAACACACACACAAACGAAAGCACACACTCACACACAAAACGCACGCTATCACACACACTCTCATAGTCAACAAGAGGTGTAATGAGATTCCTAGCGAAAATGTATAAAGGTCCCTTTCCCATTAGCAGCTAAGCGAGTGTTGGCGGCTTTGTGTGGCTTAATGTGGGAATTTGGCGAAAAGGATAATGGTGGCAGTAGCAGTTCGGCTATGAGGACGGTGACCGTCGCGGACGTCACTTTGGTAGTGGTAATATTGTTTACATTTGCACAATGGAATTTATTTGCGCACTGCTTGTGAGTGGCGTTGGCGTGTAAACAATAAAAACTATTCAACATTTGTTTGCTCATCACTATTACTTTTCTTTGTAATGCACACATATTTGCCTTTTGTTCGATTTATTAGCTCGAATAACACGAAATTATACAAATCATAATAATTTAGAGGATAATAAAATGCTTTGGCAAAATTATCTGAATTATAGAATGGAAAAGACAATAAAAACAGGGAGACTTTTATGTTTGTACACCCAATGCATATAGCTGCTGGTTATTAAATACCGTTTTGCAAGCCTAGAAAAGTATGATCAATCTTCATGGCCAAAGTTCAATGAATTTCCTTACATTTGCAGAAAATATTCTAAGATTTACTTGGCTTATATTTGTAAGTTTTTTTTAAGAGAATCCCTTCGATGGCAGAATAAATAAGTAAATAATTGGCACGTACACTTCTGTTAGGTGTTTGGTCCAGCTCGTTCTGGTATTTTTGGTGTGCGCCTAGAATTTGTTCCACAAATGGAGGTAACTACAGTTTTAAGTCGCCTCCGAACGGCAGTTGGTTTTTTATGAGGAAAGTGCCAAGGCAAATACAAAAAAAAATAGAAATATCGAAATTTGAAAAAAAAATTTTGAAAAATTTTGGAAAAAAATGATATGTTTTTCACATTTTTTATTGGAAACGCCAAGGCATATAGAAAAAAATTGAAATTTGGAACTAAAGAATTGTTTGTTTTTTACATTTTTTATTGGAAAGTGCCAAGGCACATACAAAAAAACTATAAAAATATCGAAATTTGAAAAAAATTTAGATCAAGTTTGAAAAAAAAATTTGCAAAAATATTAAAAAAATGTTCACGAAAAAATTGTTTGTTTTTTACTGGAAAGCGCCAAGGCATATATAGGGTGATTTTTTAAGAGCTATAGAAAAGTTTTTCAAAAAACACACGTAAAATTCAGAAAAATTCATGAAATTTTCATTTAAATCAATAGTGCAGTCCATATAATTTAATGTTTGAAGATTATTTCATGCAAATGTTGACCGCGACTGCGCTTCAAATGGTCCATCCGCTTAGTCCAATTTTGGCATACTCTTTCCAATGTTTCGGCCGGTATCTCACATATAAATGCTTTAATGCTGACTTCCAATGCGTTAATTGAAGCAGGCTTGCGTGAATAGACATGAGCTTTAACATAGCCCCACAAAAAATAATCTAAAGGCGTTATATCGCACGAGCTGGGTGGCCAATTGACAGGTCGCGAACGTGAAATAAAATGTTCACCGAACTCGCCTCTCAACAAGTCCATTGTTACGCGTGCTGTGTGGCATGTGGCACCGTCTTGCTGAAACCACATGTCATGCATGTCAAGCTCTTGCATTTTGGGCAAAAAAAAGTTGGATATCATTTCACGGTAGCGCTCACCATTCACAGTTACGTTACGATTCGCAGCATCTTTGAAGAAGTACGGTCCAATGATACCTCCAGCCAATAAACCGCACCAAACTGTGACCTTTTCTGGATACATTGGCAGCTCTTGCAATTCTTCTGGCTCATCTTCAATCCAAAATCGACAGTTTTGCTTATTTACGTAACCATTGATCCAAAAAAGAGGTTCGTCGCTGAACACAATTTTTCGACTTTAAAATTTTTTAACAGAACAAGCATTTTTATAATAAAATTCAATGATTTGCAACGTTTGTAAGACGTTTCATGGTTAAATTATAGACCAAACTGAAGAGTGGCAGTGAAACAAAGCACGAAACGTACGTCAGGTGTTTAAACCAACTGCTTGAAAAGATAATAGCTATAAAATCACCATTTAGTTGAAAGAAAAAAAGCAGGAAAAAATAAACCCTTAGTCTTTAAGCTTCAGTCGTTTAAAAGCGCAAACTGGCATTCGCAAAATATCAACAAATTCAATGCGCTGAAGTTTTTAGGCGAATACACTTGGCGTGCCTTGCCCATTCACTGCGTTAAAAAATCCTTAGCACATTAGACTTATTGGCAAGTTTTGACAATGTATTTGTTTCTCATTTAATTTTAATCAAATTAGAGCAAATTTAAATAAAAAAACAATTTCATATTTTATAATCTGATTGATTTTTCTGAATAACTTCGGGTATGCAATTTTATACACCATTGAATTTTGGTACAATAAAATATATACATATCATTTTTTTTCAGCCGAGGTGTTTCGCATTTTCCTCCGTATCACAGAAAACTCTCGCACATTCGTTGCATGGAAAAAATAGAACAGATTGCCATTGCTTTAGAACTTCAATAATTAGTCTTGCTTTGTTTATTTTCCTTGCGCGAATATATCCAAGTATGTGCTTTAGTGTATACATAAATATGTTGGCTAATTATGCAGGCACATGTCATCTGATGGCTCTCAAGGTGGCACCAATTTGTTTTCGTTTTCCTACTGAACCAAAAAGAAACTGTGCCTGCAGGTACTTTAGAAAAACGCGCATACATGGGTAAGCATATCGGATTTTGCATTCCTGCGTCAGGCACAGTATGGATTCGAAAATGGATCAAAAAGCGGAATACCAAAGGCGGTGATTGCCAAAGTGTTGCCATAGTATGCCTAGCGGTCCTTACGAGATGGATTTATAAATGGGCATATATTAAAGAACTCCGCTTTAATCTCGAATTCACCCTACAAATAGACTAAATTTCTTTCATTCCACGTATTTTTATTCCTTAATGTTGTGGTAATAAGTTAGCAGGGCAACTGATTTTGGAAGATATTTCCACCGCTGAGCGAATAGCGACCGCAGAAAATTCATTGTACCAGTTTTTTATGGTGGCAAAGAGGGTTATTACTCTGGCGCTCGTGAATCGTCAAATTCGAATTGCTCGTACGCTGAACATTTGCAAAAATTGCTACATTTTAACATCGGGCAAGAGGCTTTGCAATGTTACCGCATTGATTGGAACTCCAACAAGCCCGGCATAACCCTGGAACAGAAGTGGTCAGTGGATTGCCGTAATTAAAGAGAAGTTGGATTTCAGACTAGGGTTCTTATTTTTAATTGCAATGGAATCTCTACAAAAGTTAGTTCAAAATTAAACCTCCAATTCGATTTTTAAAAAACTTCTTTAATAAATAAAAAAATATTTATGATAAAATATTCAAAGCGATGAAAATCTTTATTTTCACCTTTACGAGTTCCATTGCTTGACTGTTTATATACTGCAACTGCCTACTTCACAAGCGTAAAATATGTCATCTGCAAGACTTATAAATCTTCCGATATAGGGTATAAATTTTGTGCCACTCTGTATGGCGAATCCCATAGTAAGAGAATTTCTTTTAAAAAGAAAGACGGCAAAAATATTCCGCTTCTGGTCATGACAAGAAGGTTATATAACGGAGAAATATGGTTGCTGGCACGAAGAAGGAACTTCGGGTTACAGAAAATTCTTTAAGATGCTATCTGAAGAATATCTACTGATTTTGGCACCTAAGGACAACCTTATATCCATAGTTTCATTTGGACACCAAATTTCCATCCAGAGTGCATTCTAAGAGGTTCGACGGATATTTTCTTTACCGATGGGTTCAAGAATGAAAAAGGTTCTGGAGCCGAATGGTACTCAAACGATAGTAATAGGTATCACTACGCTTTGGGAGGAATGGCAACTGTTTTCCAAACGAAAATGTTTGCCATACTGAAAGCAGCAGAATTGATAATTGAGAGGAGATGGAGCGGGAAACAGATTGGAGTCTTTAGTGACAGTCAAGCTGCACTAAATGCTCTGGAGACTGCAAAACAAGCCTCAAAGACTCTTCCAGAATGCTAGAAGAAGCTAATTCTGTTGCGAAACAGAATAAGCTTGTACTTATACGGGTTCCAAAACACTGCGGTGTTCAAGGGCATGAAATTGTCGATAAATTGGCCAACTGCGAATAAGCGGGTCCCCCACAGGGACCAATGCCAATAATCAGAGTCGGTTCTGCAGGAATCATGAAGTGCATCAACGATTATAATCGATAGATAATTATCTGTGCAACGTACATAACGAGCGATGGTCCGGTCTAGAACGCTGCAGAACTGCAAAGTGTTTTGTGATGAGTCCGAACCGAAAACTATGGAACTTACTTGTAAACTTGGAAGAAAATACGTTCGGTTGATGGTCGGTATTATTAAAGAGCACAATATATCGGGTCAACATATGACCACCTGTGGAATAATTGGGTACCCGGTTTGCCTGTGTTTGCTTAGAGGATGCGGCTGGCACTAGAGCCAGTCTGGTAGAGCCAGTCTGCGTATTTTGAGTTTCGATGCCATGAGAACGAGTAAAATTCGTATGGAGGATATTTTCAGTTTAACCAAAGCAACGGGAGAGTTCTCACTGGTCGAACTACCTTTAAGTTTCTATTCCATCCTATCTTTTTTCTTCTGTTAATTCTCTTCGTTCCTCCTTGACTATCTACCCTTTCACTTTTTAGAGCTTTAAATGCAATGAACTTTTTAGCCTGAGTGTTTTAGGATTTACCAAATCTCTCGGTACTTCTGGGCTCAACTTCCTTCAAATTTCAATGGAAATGGATGCATGAACGCTCATGAATTTGCGCTTAAAGCTGAGTAATTAAAAAACGAACAGTACAACGAAAGTAACTGACAAATGTAATGGCTTTGTTAATTTTATAAATAATTTTCGATATCTGCATTTAGTTCACGGATTCATTAAATTTTTTGGCTCACTACACACACATTTTCAAGCACCGCCTCACCGCTTTGCGTCTCTCTGTGGGCTAAGCAATCAGTCAAACACTTGTAAATAATTGATGTAAATAATAAAATCATCAAATTTGCAATGGCTTGTTTAGCCAACCGAAATGACCAGCGAATTGAACAGCTTACACAGCTAAGTGGGCAATGAAGGATGAGTGAGAAGGAGAGTAAGAGAGGAGAGGCGAGTGAAGAGGTAGCAATAGTGTGAGTAAAGATCGAATGGGTAGATGGATGGCTATAAGGTGCCCAACTGCTGGCAGGGCGTTGTTTGAATCGTAAATGCTTCACTGCATTTAATTAGCCATAATTGAACAACAAATGCAGCTAAACAAATCAAATATTTATGAAAAAGCAGTTAATTAAATTTGCAACACTAAAACTCGTACATACGAGTACACAAATATGGGCATACAAATACATACGCATGCAGGCCGGTATATGTACATCTGTGGTACATATCTTTGAAGGTTGGGTGCGCGAGCAGGCGCCAAAAATGTGCATGCCAACGGCTTTTGCCATAAAAGTAACAAGCGCTTATTAATAATAATAATTTAACATAAAATTAATGTGCTAAATATACACACACGCCATACAAGCACACACACTTTACATACCCACAAATGCATTAGGAATAATGAAACAATATTTTTCGAAATTTCCACAAATTTTCAAATCAAACAATCCGCAAGCAAACAAAGTGAACAGCAGTTTGTAATAATTGAGCAGACATTTTTTAGAATAAATAATGACGCGTTAATTTTACACACTTGGTCATACGAGTATGTATGTATATGTATATAGTTAGAAGCTAACTAGTCGGGTCGTTATAAATTATTTAAGTGCGCCAAATTGTTAAAATACATGCATTACGGTAAGTGTGTCCATAGGTCATTACAGTAGTGTGCATAATTTTTCCTCGTTTCTTATACACTAAGATGAGACAAGGGCAAGTTCCACACGCGGCCTCACAAAGGGCTATGAGCCTAATAATCAGTTCACCTATAACTAAATTATCTACTTCGAGCTTAACTCCCAATACGTAATTATGTAAATAGCGAGATTAGCTTAGGTTAGGTTGAGCGGCTGTCAACCGACACACTTAAGCCTTAATAGGCCATTTGTTATGCCACTGGAGTTCATCCTTTACACTCCTGAGGCTTCTCTGATTCCCAATCTGTGGATTTAATAAATTTTGTTAGTTTTAGTAACCCTATTTGTGAGATCTCTTCATAGCTGTCAAGAGAGGCAAGTACGAGTGTAAAAAGCCTTTTTCCGTATAGAGCAATGCGTGTAGCCAATAGATGTTCCACCACTTTCGCTTCTTCAATATCCTGACCGCTTCGACAGAAATCATTATGTAGTCCCCCCGTCTATTTGCATGCCTTCTAATTAGACAATGCTCTATTAGTACTCCTAGCGTGTTTCTTTTAACCTGTCTCCTCAGTTCCAGTAGCGATTTTTTGCGGCCGTGGTTCCATTCTGGCAATGTTTGCCAACTTATTTGACTTTGATTGCCTCCAAAGGGCATTAGCAGCATTTTTAAATGAGTCTATCTATTAATTGTGATCTTCAATGAGTGGTCAAATGCCTAGGAGTGCTACTAGACGGAAGATTAACGTACTGGATGCACATAAATCAAGCTGCAAAAGAAAGCGGCATGTTCAGTAAGCTCACGGCAAACATTGGAGGTCCACCTCAGAGCAAGCAAAAACTTTAAATGGACACGACGAACTCGATGCTTCTATACGGATGTGAAATATGGGCAGATGCGCAAAGGTGTAATGCCGGCGAAAAACTTTAGAATCTCTGCCATACACCTGCGCTCTCAGAGTGGCTTCTTCATACAGAAGAGTATCAGAAGCAGCGGTTTTAGTTATCAGCGGAGCCATCCCTATAGATCTTCTAGCACAAGAGCGCAAACGGAGATTATCAATTGTTCACACGTAGGTAAGGGAATCGGTATTATTGCATTATCTGGGTCAATGTTTAGTGTTGTACCTTTCCTTGCAAGCTCACCTGCTTTGCAATTACCTTCTATATTTCTATGGCCTCGTACCCAGATCGGGTTTATTCTAAAATATTGCTATACTTCGCATTATAATTTGTGGCTTTCAGCTGCCGCTTTTTGACAAGTGTTTTACTGACTCTAACGATTTCAGAGCTGCCTGACTATCCGAGTAGATACATATGTAAATATATACTTCCCTCCCAGTTAGGCGTATCTTCTTTAAAAGCAATAAGCCCTCTCTTATGGCGATAACTTCTGCCTGAAAGACACTACAGTGCTTAGGCAAAGGAAGGACTGCAATGATGCTTAGCTTTTCGGAGTAAAATCCTTCACCAAACTGTTCATCAAGCTGAGATCCGTCGGTATAATAATAACATAATATTAATGATAATAACAACAACAGATAATAAGAATGAGTTAACAATTTATAGGCCTATATCTAAATTAGCAACCTGTTCTAAACCTTTTGAGAAAGTGGTCAGAGACACTTGGTGTACAGTCTCCCCTACAAATTTAACTGTTTTTTCTTAGTTTTGTATCTCTGAGTTTACGAGTAGGTGTCAAGTTGACATCATTTACCCCAATTTTTAGAAAGCATTTGACACTCTCACAAAATTCTCCTCTGGAAACTTGAAAATCTAGGCTTGCATTCGTCTTTCGCATTCGTTGAAATTTGGAGTCCTAAATCTTATACATTTGTGTTAACTTCTGGAGTATCACAAGGCAGCATTCTTGGTCTTATCCTGTTTATAGTATACTTTTCATTGATGATGTTCGTCATTGTTTCAACTATAATAAATATTTACTCTATGCAGACAATTTGAAACTTTTCCGCATAATCTCCTTTCTGTCGGGTACATTGTTATTACAGGAAGGCTTGGTGCGTGACTACCATTCGGAATTCAGGGAGGTCGTAGGTTCAAATCTCGGTGAAACACCAAAATGAAGAAAAGGTTTTTTCTAATAGTGGTCACCCCACGGCAGGCAATGGCAAACCCTCGAGTGTATTTCTGTCATGAAAACGCTACTCATAAAAAAAAATATCTGCCATCTGGAGTTGGGTAGAAACTGTAGCTCCCTCCATTTGTGGAACATCAAGACAAACGCCACAAATAGGAGGAGCAGCTCGGTCAAACACCCAAAAAGGGTATATATATATATATATGTAACTCTTGTCTCAATCTATGAAAATTTAGGTTTCTTGTTATTTTTGGCTCGACTTTTACGTTCGTTATTCATATTAACTCTATTATTTCGAAGGCATATGCCAACTTAGCTTTTTTGGGACGCTATGCCAGTGATTTTTAAGTCTCATATACTAGAAAACTCTTATACAATGTTTTAGTCCGTTGTAAGTTGGAGTATGCCTCCGTCATCTGGAGCCGATGTATTCCTCAAATCCTCTCAGAATTGAAAGAGTTCAAGGCAACTTCAACCTCTTCACTTTGATAGTCCCTTGCTAGTGCTAGGTGCATGCTTATTAATGTTTTATCACTTGAGATCCGACGACTCGTTCAAAGCTTAATGTTTATGTACGATGTAATATACGGCACCATTGACTGTTCAGGCCTACTCGTCCAAATAAGATTCAATTTTCCTAATTCCTTTCCTATTTCGTTCTTGTAATCCATTAAAGTTCTCAGATCTAATAACCTTAATTAGACAAATTAAATTATATTAATTAGATCCTAATTACCTTAATTAGATCTAAGAACAAGTGGACTTGAAAAGTTTACTCGGATTTCTAGAAGTCTTGATTTTGGTTTGGTGAGTCCCTTGTGGAGTCTTATTATTTGTCAAATAAACTTTCTTTTTAATTTTAGTTCTTACGTGTTTGTTAAATAAACCTAAACCTGTAAATCTAGTCAGTAAGGTTGTTCCCACTGACTTAAATAAAGTAATAAATAAGCGAAAGTTTGCACCTCTCTACGATTTTTACTAGCCGAAATGTATTTTTGTGCTGCAGCTGCGAATTGATTTGGCCGCCTTGCAACCTGCCATAAAACACCTACGCGTAGCTACTAACCGCCGATAGAAGAACTAATGTCTATCGGCTAAAACTGTTGCTGCAGTGGCGTGGCGGCTAGCTGATTTGAGAGTGCCGATAGTAGCGCCAAAACAGTGGCCGATAATTTGCTGATTATAGACTTGGCGCGAAGGCAACGCAAAGAAAGAAATGGGAGAAAAAATGAATCAAAAAATAAAACACGGAAGAAATGTAGAAAAAGAAAATATTATTCAAAGGAAAATAATATAGCATACCTTTCAAGCAGGGTATGAGGAAAAATTTACTTATTTGCAAGAATGAAGCAAACAAAAAAATAAAACAAAGAATGAACAGATTACAAGTTAACTTCACATGGGAAAGTTACAGAACACTTATAATTATGTATTTGTTTATTTATTTATTAATCAACAAATAGAATGCTTACAGGCTATAAGATAGATAGGTAATAAACAAAGACCTTACGACAAGAGTATTCTTAAAAGTTTACTTAAAGTTAGAAAAATCAAAGTCTAAGGAAGAAGAATAAGGATTGAATTGACCTAAAGCAGCTTTCATCCCATAAACAGTTTTAGTAATACCCTCCAAAAACAATTCATTACAACGGAAAATGCGTGGGAGAACATTAAAACGACTTTTATTGAGCAGACAGTGGACTATCTATTGAGCTGCACAAATATCAGAAGCAAAACATATCAGCCAGAGAACACGCTTAGACTCTAAGAATATGAGATTTATTAGTAAGCAACTAGAGGAATAGGACGGAGTGGCATCAACGAATTTCATCTTACACTCCAAGGCTCTACTTTAAGGCTTAAGACTTTAATCTATGATGGCTGCATAAAACGACCTCGAATATCGCAAATTTTAACCTGCACCGAACTAAGGACGAGTACAACAGTTCGAGAGTATACGGATCAGAAAACGTAGAACAATTTCGACAAATAAAGACCAACATTGCGAACGATTTAGATAAAAATATAGTTTATGTGGGTGGTGAAGTTGACCTTGGAAAGGAAATCGATATTCTGGATATTTAGTTTCATAATAGATATTCAGGTCATGCGCGTTCAGTAGAAAATAGCACTTGGAAACACAGGAGAAAATATCGTTAATGATGGAGAAAATTAGTAACAGACTTAGGACACTAACATATGGGCTGAAAAATCCCGGGGCTAACGCATAGATGGCACTAGTTTTATTACATTCACCTCTTTTTCAGTTAGTACTAAGCTTAAAAAGGCAGCAGTTAAGATTTCCTGATATTCAATTGTATTCATTAATTGACGTTATTTTTGTTGTTTTCAAATTAATCAAAAAGAATTTCTTATTTCATGTTATGTTAAGTTCTGTTATTGTTAGCGAACATCAAAATAATCCACAAAATTGTTTTGGATGATCGATAAGGGTAGTTGCATTAATTAGCTGATATCGTAAATATATAAAAAGAATATCTTGGCATTTGCTCACTGTTAACTAAAAACAAGAACATGTTGATAATTCTGAGCAGTGGCAAAACTACATAAATTGAACTTCGAATTGCTCTCACATCCACCGTACTTGACAGATTTGACCCCCAGCGGCTACTGGCTGTTCGCAGACCTATGAAAAATGCTCGCAGTTAAGAAATTTCGGTCGAATGAAGAGGTTATCGCTGAAACTGAGACCTTTTTTGAGACATCAGATAAATCGTACAGCAAAAGTGGTACTAAAATGTTAGAGGGGCGCTGGAGTGAGTGTGTTGTTCTTAATAGAAATTACGTTGATGCATAAATCTAATTTTAAACAAAAAAATCAGTTTTCTTCGTTAGGCTCGAGACTTTTAAGCCCATGTATTGTATATATATTATAGGCGCTTACACCCTTTTTTGGGTGTTTGGCCGCGCTGCTCCTCCTGTTTGTGGCGTGAGTCTTGATGATGTTCCACAAATGGATGGGCCTGCAGTTTAATGCCACCTCCGAACGGCAGGTATTCTTTATGAGGAGCTTTTTCATGGCAGAAATACTCTCGAGGGCTTGCCATAGCCTGCCGTGGGGCGACCGCTATTAGAAAAAACATTTTTATTTTGGTATTTCATGCACAGAGACTCAAACCTACGTGCTTACTAATGGTTGTCATGCACCAACCCATTCGACTACAATAGCTTTCGTTTTTCGCCTCTTATAATTTCGATATATTCTGCATTCTGAAATGTTTATATTACAGATATTTCAAACTGACTCCTACTATTGTACTTCTTTCTTCTTAGCGGATAAATGTTTCCAGCTTCAAGCTTTCTATGTAGTCTAGCACGTCTCTGGTCAAAAACCCTATAATTACTGGCAACGCTTCATGGCCGCTCAAAGTGGCCACTACAAAATGTCGCGAACATACACCTATAAAAACTCCTAAAACACCGCCCCACGCCTATGCATAAAGAAACTGCTAACTACCAACTACCAACTACCAACTTGCAACATGCAAATGCATCCGAGCCAACAACAACAACACAGCTTTATCTTATGTTCATATTTTTGTTGTGATTGTCGATAGTCCAAAAATTGTGCTGGCAGCACAACAGCAGAAGTTAAGGAAGTCGATGTTCTGCGATTCACTGAAAAAAAAATGAAAAAAAAAATCCCAAGTAAGTAGGTGGGTTTACGGCCTCCGAAAACAGCTTCTTCAGTTGCAAAATTTCTTACTTTGCAAGAACGAAAGAAGATATTTGCTAGCGGCCGCGTGAACTCTATCATAACATGGTTAGCGATGTTGTTGCAGTGTTGTAATGTGGCAACTAAAAACTCTAATTTGATTTTATTTTTTATTTATTTTTTCGGCTGCTGCGTTGTGGCAGCAGCAACCATATTTCTTTGGGCGCACAAACACACATGCAAATATGCATAAATGTGCACTTTTGTTCATGTATATCTATATGGACATTCTTTTGGAATGCATGCATATACAGCTGCGGCCAAAATAATAGTAGTGAGAAAGAAGGAAAAGAAATGGGATTCTTTTTTTTTGCTAAATTTTTGTTGTTTTTATTTTAAGGAATTATGACTATTAACAATGAAATCATGCAATAAAACATAGGAAAATTATTCATTACAACGTAATTCAAACTAAATTTCTTACGAAATTCTGCATATGCGCAGACAAAAAAATAGTAGTATGATTTTCTTGAATGAAAAAACATTTAAAATAAATCCGTCTCTTCATCAGATTTAAAAGAAAAATAATACTTAGGTTAGCTTATAATGGATACCCAGAAAGTGAGCCCACTTGGACGAAGAATTCAAGTTCATCCTTTGTGATGCCATTTCCAGGGAAAACAGGTGAAGGAAACCGATAGGACAAAAGGAGCGAGAGGAGCGGGTGGGGAGAAGGGGTTGAGTATTTGTGGGTCACGAAGGGTGACTGCTTTACGGTGTTAGCTGTTTTATGCTGCTGATAAAGTTCAACAAATTTTTGTTAGCAAGACCTGCTACATCAGCAGGCATAGGAAAGAAGTGAGAACCATTATGCTTAAGTCTTAGTCCCGCCAGAGCAGGGAAGCTAAATAGAAGGTTCTGAGATGATTCCACCTCATCTTCCATATAGCTGCTGCAAAATGGACTCGAAGCAATTCCAAGTCTCATGGCATGTATACCTCGCGGATAGTGACTCGTAAGGAAACTCACGAAGTTTGAGAGCTGAGATTTTGCCATTTTCAGTAGATCCCTCGACCGCCTCTGATCCACATGTGGCCAAAAGGATTTCGCGACCTTAATGGTTAATGGTTGTAAAGGGTTAAGGTGTGGCCCTTTAGCACTGCGACCACATTGATCTATTGTGCACCCTATGCTGTCTATTGACTGTTAAGAATGCTTATGAATTGTACCAGCTCCTTCTGAGGGAGTGATTGAAGGTCTTCATCTGTAAGCATGAACTTGTTTAAAAACCTTTTCCTTCTATGCGTCAACCCCGGACATTCGATAATGAGATGTTCTATAGACTCCTCATCTTCGCAGCAGAATCTGCAGGTGCTGGTGTTAGTTATGCCTAATTTATGTAAGTGTTTGTTGCAGGTGAAGTGACCCCTGAGGGCGCCTGTGAAAGTGCGAATGCTCTTTTTGTTTAACGTGAGGGCCATGTTAGCTCTTTCAGCGTTGAAACTTAGGAACTTTTTGGAGTGTCTAATACCCTCTACATTGTTCCAATGCTGATTTAATAGAGTTTTGGCCCAGTATTTTACTTTTTGTGTTAGGTTGTTTTTGTTGAATCCGAACATAGGACTAGGTCCGATGAAGTTTTCATCTGCCCCTTTTTTGGCTTGAAAGTCTGCCTTTTCGTTGCCGTCATATCCCTCATGTCCCGGTACCCAAATTAATGAAACATTGTTTTTGGATGCCAGATTATTGAGTGCCTTGTGACATTCTAAGAGGGTTTTTGAGTTGTAGGTATAGCTATCTAAAGCTTTTAGAACTGATTGGCTGTCCGAGAGTATTTTAATCTTTACTCTCTTGTGGTTTCTGCGTTGCATGATGTTTACTGCTTCCATTATTGCGTATAGTTCCGCTTGGAAGATAGTGCTGTCCCTGGTGAGAGTGTATGATTTGTGGATTCTGGGCCCCACTACTCCTGCTCCTACACCATAAGGTGTTTTTGATCCATCAGTGTACCATTTTTGTGAATCATCATTCATCCATATTTCGCGACCTTACTTAGTAGCATATCCTTTGTTCAATATTACCCCAAGACCATCGCCGATGCATCGATTTAACGAGATTTTCACATCGTTCCTTAGGTATAGATTTCCATAGCCGCTCTTCTGTTATTATTTGTTGGATGAGCATCAGCAACTGCCTACTTCATGTCGCACCACAAATCTCCATTGGATCGAGGTCAAAAAATGCAGTACTTACTTTTTTTGTAAAGTTTTGACACAAACAAATATTTTATATGCAGTTTTTGGCAGCTCACTTCTAGCACTACTATTATTTTGACTAACTCGTTAGTCAGTACACTTGAAAATAAATGAAATTACGACACCAAGTGCAACGTATACAGTTATAACTGATATTTTTTTATTGAGCTCTGTCTATGCAACAGATCTTAAGGAAAATACAGCCCAAAGAAGAAAACGAGGCAAAATAAAAATATTAATGTGCGGTACTAGCACTACTATTATTTTGACCGTAACTGTATGTGCACTACGCTCCTGCTTATTTATGTACTCACTTTCTTCTTTGTGAGCCTCGCTTGAATACCAAGCACAACCACAACTTAGACGCAACATCCCCCGCTCCTCGATACCGACTGCCATCTCTTACAAGTTGCATCTTCGTAAACTTTTCTTATTGCTGTTTTTCATGATTTCCCCTCGATTCCTTATTTAATAACACCCAGGGTATGTAAGTGTATGGACACATGCACACATGCAAACGATCCCCCCGATTCTTCACTGTTTGTTCTCCGCTCTCGCTTGCATACCTACTAAAATTTTGCAATTTCGCCAAAAGCGTTCGTGAAATTCTTTTTGATTTGTGGTTGTTGATAAAAGAAGTAACAACAGCAGCAGCAGCTGCAACAGAATAATGATTATAACAACAATAACAGCAACGAAATGTAAGCAATATGAAGACAATAGAAATTCTTGTTCTGCGGTTGCAACAATTTTGAATCAACATGGGAATATTATTTATGCACTGTAAATTTCGCTAGACTTTACTTTGGGATTATAAGGAAATAAAAAGTAAAGACATGAGGAGGGATTTTGCTTCAAATACTGACATTACTTCATTTTGATTCCTAAATGAATTTGTCTGAGCCTAAGCACAGATAATCCATTGTTCTATAGATTTATTACGAGCCGATTTGGTCCATAGAAAAACCCACTCGAACACCAAATAAATAATTTTTATTAGTTCTATCTGCTGGCCAGACTTCTTTAGACTCTCTTTGGAGCTGAAAGGCTTGAACGTAAGATTGCGGTATCCATGCAGCCTTCAACGACAGCACTTACATATATTCTAAACCTTTCTGGAGCAGCCACAGTGTGGAGATATCAAACATCTTATGACTCTGGAATCTCTAGTGATTCATTTCCTAAATATGAATCTTAGGGTCGCCCGCCACTCATTTGAGGGTAAACGCTATGCTGATGAGCTGGGACTATGAGCACTGCTTACACAACCTTATCAAGTTCAATGTAACTGCTACAGAGTCAAGAGCCGTATGCCCGAAAGGTTACCAGTACCAATCCCGTATGGTTTCGATTCAAGAACTATAGTATAAGTCTATCAGCGGGCAAAACACAAGTCGTTGTATAGACTTCCCTATGTAGAGGTGAGTTCAATCGAATTCCGTACCTACTCTTTTGTGGATTTCGGGACCGTCCATGAAGATAAAGGCTCGGAAGCGTTCCATCCCTTCCTGGTAAGTAATAAAGTCGAAAAGGTTTTTCGACTCTATCATGGATTTTGGAACCGTCTATAAAGATAAAGATGCGGAAGCGTAAATAACAAAGTCTTAAAAATTTTGCACAAGAATATAGTTGAACAGACTATGAGTTACTTATGCTTTCGTAACCTAGAAGATGCGTAAGGCGGGTAAAGAAAAGCTTAATATATTTGAGCGAAAAATTCTACGCCGAATTCTTGAACCATTGCGGATAGATAACGTCAATTATCGCCTTCGTTAAAACGACGAATGCCTTGCTGACCTAAACGACTTCCGAATTGCCGACTACGTCAAGCTTCAAGTGTTAAGTGGGCTGGGCATATTCTGAAGATGAACCCAAACCAAATGGCAAATGAGATCTAAAATAATAAGCTGTATGGGCGCCGTAGCCGAATGGGTTGGTGCGTGATTACCATTCGGAATTCACCGAGAGGTCGTTGGTTCGAATCTCGGTGAAAGCAAAATTAATAAAAACATTTTTCTAATAGCGGTCGCCCCTCGGCAGGCAATGGCAAACCTCCGAGTGTATTTCTGCCATGAAAAAGCTCCTCATAAAAATATCTGCCGTTCGGAGTCGGTTTGAAACTGTAGGTCCCTCCATTTGTGGAACAACATCAAGACGCACACCACAAATAGGAGGAGGAGCTCGGCCAAACACCTAACAGAAGTGTACGCGCCAATTATTTATTTTTTTTTTATGGGCCTTATAAAAGGGAAAGCCTAAATTGCTACAGTTAATGACGACACCAAGACCTTTGGACTTTATGGAGGTAGGGCAAGGTTGAACCCCGACCGTCACGCCAACAAGGACGATGATAGCTTGATAGATCTAATTCACCTTAAAGTCCCAACTCTCTTAGCCGTAGGACGCGCTGCGAAGAAGTTGCTATGATCAACAGACCTTTGGGTGGGCATATCTATTTGACAGATCTCGTTCAAAGCCTCTCTAGAGCATAGTCTAATCGTCAAGGAGGCCAATCGTTGCAGCTGTTGATTATCGTAGACGGTACGTTTGGCTTGGCACCTGTCCATGGCCTTGCACGTAAAGGTTATGAGTTCTGTACGTTGATTCCATTTCTTCCTGAACCCCAACTTAACTAGAGCCCAAACATCGAAGACAGGCCCTGATACATGCAAGAGAGCTATAGGCAAAGGACGGGGCTTAAAACCGCGGATACACTGGCTGTCTATTATGCTTGTGAGGCCAATCATCTTCTACGAGGTCATTATTTCGTGGTCAACCTTGGAAATGATGGTATCCAAGAGCAAAATGGAACGGGTACAAAGAGCAACGTACATGCTTATCACAGCAGCGCCAACCAAAACTCTTGATACTTTATTGCACCTTCTCCCCATAGATATCTGTCTGGAATTCAGTGCTCCGCTGTGGTTCATAGACTCGTCCTCCGTAGCACAATTGATCCCTACTCGTACCTACTCTGAAAGTCTTACTTACTTAGATGGCAACTACAATTGATGGTCGGTATTAGCCGCTACCAAAATATTGCGCCAATCGCATCTGCATTGTGTGCGTTGGCGGCAGTTAGAAACATCGGTCAGGTCGTCGTCGACTTGGTCTTTCCAATGTAAATGAAGACGTCATTTTTTGGGAGCTCCACCAGTACATCTCGAAAAGAGCATATTCTTTGCTGGACTGTTATTGTACATTCACTCAACGTGACCCAGCCAGCGCAGCCGCCTCGTCAATGTCCAGGGCTCAGCGTCATACAGTAAGACCGGGAGGATGAGTGATTGATAGAGCCATTTTTTTCGTACATCGAGAGATTGCTTTGCAATTACCTACCCAGCCCAAAGTAGCGCCTGTTTTATGCGATACTGAGAAGTTTTATGCCACGATAGTTAGCACCTTTCGTGTGGATTGGACAGAGAACGCTGAGATGCCAGTCGCTGGGCATGCTTTCATCCGACCATATTTTGCCTATGAGCATTTGCTTTCTTTTCGTTAGCTCACCACCTCCGGCGTTGACTAACTCTGCCGGAAGGCCATCCACACTCGCAGCTTTGTTGTTATTAAGCCGGGCAAGCTGCCATAAAATCTCTACTGTGCCAGGGTAATTCAGTTCACTCTTCAAAGTGGCAATCGAATGTAGAGCTATTCCAGCATAGACTAAATTCCTCATCAATCTATATGTATACGGCCTTCCATTCCTTTCTGATTGGTATCATTAGCGGGTACGCCCTGATGGGAACACATGGGAAACGTATAGAGATTCCCTCTAATGACTTCTGTTGCAGCTGCAGAAACGAGAAGAAGGTGAAGAGTGTTGAACACTTTCTCTGCCACTATTCTGTGCTTGCCAGAACGCGAAATCGCTGTCTTAAATCTTGCTTCTTTGTATGTCTGACAGACTTGGAATCTTCAGACATCCACAATATTTTAACGTTTATACGAGAAATGAAGTGGTTTCACCATATTGGGAATTAGTGAGCGAACTTGAGTCCAAATTAATGGTATCACAATGAACCTCGAAGCCTATGTGGGCCGCCTCTGCGCTCATTTGAAGAGTGTGAACCACCGGAAATTAACCAAATCCTAGCCGAACGGGTTGGTGCGTGACTACCATTCGGAATTCACAGAGAGAACGTAGGTTCGAATCTCGGTGAAACAGCAAAATTAAGAAAAACATTTTTCTAATAGCGTTCGCCCCTCGGCAGGCAATGGCAAACCTCCGAGTGTATTTCTGCCATGAAAAAGCTCCTCATAAAAAAAATGTCTGCCTTTCGGAGTCGGCTTGAAACTGTAGGCCCCTCCATTTACGAAATGCCTTGCCTCTTGCACGATTTGTTTAAGCAAACGCAACACCTTACACGACCCAACCAAAAAGTCATAAAGGAAATACCAGAACTCGCGAGTCTTAATATTATTGCATAAACATCAAGAGGCATTGAACTACATGTATGTATATTACAAGTCTGTCAACAGAGGCAGAGCCAGGTAAATGTATAGACTTCTCGATGTAGAGTTGCATTTAATTGATTTCCGCACCGACTCTATTGTGATTTCAGAACCATCCATGAAGATTAATTTTCGGAAGCGTTCCACTCATTCGTGATACTTTTTTTTGTGCTTATTCACTCCGGTCGGGAGCATAGGGCCTCGCCAAGACTCTTCCATCGTACTTGGTTCTGTGCTGTTGTTTTTCGCATAAGATGGCGGCTCGCACAACATCTAGTTTTCTATGCGTGTGACCTACCCATCGCCACTTCCTGCGTTTCATTTGCCATAAGATGGGCTCCTCGTTCGTTGATGTCCACAACGCGTCGTTGTTGATGGTGTTCTGCCAGAATATTTTACTGATAATGCGAAGGCTTTTTTTGATGAAAGATTGCAGCCTCTCCAGCCATGTTTAACCTCCTCTATGACAGAAACAACAAGAGCCATTAAGAGGACACTCTCCATGATCAATTTTCGTCCAAACAGCTAATAATCTTTAGCAAATAATTAACAAAGACAGGCGTCGGCGAATAACAAAACTATCTAAACAACATAAAAACTTAACTACAAATACATCACACATGCACACATACATACATACATACATTTATTTGTATATACGTACATCCAAATAGTTACTAATGGCATTGCTGGAGAGTAGAAAAGCATAGGGAATAGCAAATGAATAAAGAAGAAATCATTGCAATTAACGACATGGCGAACAATGTAAATTTAACGCTGGACATTAATTGAAACATTAAACGGTACATTTTATTGCTTAATTTACATGGAAATTAACTAAAACATGCTGACACAGCAACGCCAGCTGCCAGTGTTGCTGCACCAAGGATAACAAATACAAATACAACAAGTAATAGCAAAACAACAAAAGCAATCAAATTACAATGCAAAATAGCAACGAAAAACATCATAGACACAGCACAGCAAAAATCACAGAAAGCGGAATGCGACCCTAAAATACTTGTAAAGTCAAAGTGCCGTCGCTGGTAGAAGAGTCAAGCTGTCGTAAGAAGCGCGGACGCGGACGCGTTTGCGGAATGTCGGACGGGATAGCTGCGTAAATGAATCGAAATGAAAATAAAATATGCGCCACACTACATAAATATTTACGCGCTGCTACATAAGTACATAAGTACTCACTTATAAGTAGATATGTAATGTTTAGGACATTTTAATTCTCGATTTCACACCCTAACTGACTGACACTTCGCCTTTGACGCCGCCACTGACGCGGCATGCCATCGTTCGTGAGTTCACATTGTGATATTCTTTTTGGGCCCGCGCGCGTCCTAGATTGGGATACCATGACCGATACGCTTGGGTTTGTTTCGAAAATTGTCGACATTTGGCAGCAGCTTTTTTTGCTTTACAATTATTTGGCAGTCTCTCTCTCTCTCTCTTCCCATTTAGCTTCCATGTTGTCCTTTTTTTGAGCTGCCAAATTTTGCTTTATGAACTTTTTCTCTAAATTTTTCGGTTTGTCTATTTTTTCGTTTGCATTTTTTACATTTCCTGTCTGCACTTTTTGTGTGTAAATTTTCAGTTTTTCGTCGCACTTTTTCGCCCCTCCACCTTTATTTAATTTCCCTTTATTCGATTTCCCACCCATTTTATGGCGTTAAGGCTCATTAGATTTGCGAAATGTTTTGACACTGTGACGGCATTCTTGACGTTAATGTTATTGCATTAGCGGCTTTACTTTGGGCCAACAGGCCAACTGGATTACAGAGGTTACGCTTGGCCTGCAGCAGTCATTTTTTCGGCTTTCTCAGTTTTATTATTTTATTTTAATTTCTTCCATTGGTTTCTTTTTCGTTGTTTTTGTTATACAATTAGATTAATAAATGCCATTAAATCGCAAGTGTTTATTTTTATTATGCGCAGTGCTCCCATTTGGAACTCTCTCCTGGTTACGAAATGACCTCCAATTCAGCAGGGTATTTTTATTACAGCAAATTGATGAACAGAAATAATTTAGCGCCACATTAACCACAAATTATTGTCATTAGAATACAGAATAGTGTCTGTTTTGTTCCAAATTTTGGTACCAAATTACTTTTGAAACAGAAAAAATTACTTCAGGTATGACTGGAATCAATAGAACCAAGAACATGCCATTCAAAGAAAGACAAATCTTACTTGGTCTAGTCGAAGGAGGAGTAGGAGGTGATCAGAGGCCGTATGCTGGAGAAGTGAGGAGCCATTTTTTGTCGTTCCAGATTTACTGTCCCTACTGGAAAGATTTTTCGCCTTCTATGAATGAGCTGCTTTAAAAAAAAAAACAAAAAAAAAATACCGCATTTTCCAAAAATACGTCATTTTTAAGGAATTGATCTAATAATGAAAAAAAAAAAAAATTTTAAATCTTTGCAGCGGCCTATGCTCTTAAGTTTTACAGCTAAGGTTAATTTGGCTGATCTGAAAATATCTAATGCGGCATTCAAGTACTGGCCTCCAGCATTAAACAATTTTTGAAGTATGTATATAAAAGAAGATTTTAAATGTATTTCAGAAAATTGCTGATAATTTAAAGCACCCATATTGAAAAAAGACATTTCCGTTCCCATGACGGTCGATTCTGCGTTGCCGGAGCGACCCGGATTTATATCTGGCCAAGGACTGTCACTTCAGCAGCATTCCCCATATATGAATGGGGAATGTTTATGCTGCTACAACAACAACAAAAGAAGATTTATTTTGTCGTCAGAGAAGATTAAGATCGAAAATGTCAGAAACATCATCAAAGGTACCGTCACACCAGTGGTATGTTGGGCTTGATCCCACTAACACTATCACATTCCTCACGTCTTGGCTAATTCCACCCTGGGACTGCTGAAAGCATTTCATCAAGGTGGAGCCGCGTTTGTGCTTTTTAGACACACCAGGTACCAGCGTCCAGATTCCTCTCCTAGTCGGTTCTGGGCTTCTTACGCTATCAATAGCCTCTATTACTGCTTTGTGATCAATGGAGCATCGGAGATTTGCAATATCGTTGCTCGATATCGACTTGTCGTCTGGTTGCCTTCGTCTTGAGGCTTATCTGAGGCATTCATGATTGTTGTCTGAGATCTGCTTCAAAATGGCTTCTTTGGACGCCGCATCTGTTGGATGTTCTAGCTTGGTCGCATTCATCTTGCTTCTGCTCTGCGCTTGCATTCTATGCCAGAGTTTTATTGCAATCAAAATAGGATCTGTGAACTGCTGGGCAGCGAAACAGTGCAGCACATACAGGGCAGACTTTAATTATTGAAGATGAGGTAGATTCCACAAATTTCGATCTTCGATCATATAATAGTAATGGTAATGGTTGTACGGATAAGGCTAAAACCTTTATGCACTGAGACCAGATTGATCTATTGTGCGCCCCTAATTACTTAATTAAAATTATTTAGTATACCGAGTAATTATTTAGTATACCGAGGAATCGAACCAACTTCTTAGGAAGGAGTAATGGTAGGTCTGTCTCCTGTGGCCTAATGCCTCACAGTTGGTGATTAAGTGTTCCATAGACTCCTCTTCATCACAGCAGAACCTGCACGATCTTGTACTAGATAACTCTATTGTGTTAAAGTGTTTATTACAGGCAAAATTACCTGTAAGTGCTCCACAGAGTAATCTGAGACTCTTTTTATCTAGGGTTAGACAAGATTTTGCTCTGTTGGCATTGAAGTTCAAGAACTTTTTGGAGTGATTAAGGAAGCTTGTGCCATAGTTTGGGTCCATTTTTTGGTTTACTGCTTTATATTATTTTTGTTAAAGCCGAAAAATGGGATTGGTCCAATAAATAGCCCTTTTGCCCCTTTTTTGGCATAAAAATCTGCCTCATCGTTTGTCCGTCATGTATTGGTACCCAAATCAATGAGACCTGATTATGAGTGGCCAGTTTGTTGAGTGCATTGTTACACTCTTTTAGGACTTTTGACTTGAATGTGAAGCTTTTCAAGGCTTTGAGAATCGATTGGCTGTCCGAAAGTATTTTAATTTTTACTTTGTTGAACGCTCTTTTGGATATGATTTCCACTGCTTCCATTATGGCGAAGAGCTTCGTATGGAAAATCGTGGTATCTGTACTTAGTGTTAGGAATTTGGAACGTTTTGGAACCATCGATCATATACACTTCTACAGTATTGATATTTCTATCATTTTTGAACGTTGTTTATATGTACTGCATATAAAAGGTGGCATACAATTACTCTTTCAATTTTATTTTTGAATAACTTTTTAATAAAAAAAATGATTTTGAGTGCGCTTTATTACTTGTCTGTTTGTATGCTGCAGCTGTATAGTTCACAAGTGTCAAATTAAACTAACGTAAGAAGCCATTTACAAGAATTAGAAATCTTACGATAGGGTGATTAATTTTGTGCCACCTTGTAATAGCAAAGAAGCTGCTTCTCATGCTCTGGGACTGAGTTATTTCGCACTTTGGAAAAGGCGTCTATTTTCGACTTATTTTATACTCCTCCTCTGTCCAACAATCTTCTTTGACAAAAATTTTAAAACTGTTTGTCCGTAGAGACGAATAAAAAGGTATAGAATTTAATAGATGTTACGGTGGCGAAATGAAATGCGTAGTAATGCGGGATCTATTCACTGAACTTTCATATGAAGAGGTCTAAGCGAGCGTTTCTCAATCGGTAGTCTTCTCCTTGTGAAAGTCTAGTAAAATTGTTCTATCTTTGGTATTATTGTCTTTTCCGGCACCTAAACAACAATAAAGGCTCTTGATTCGTTATTCGTAACATTGAGCCCTGTAAAGAAGCGCTAAGAATGAATACATAATGAAATTGGCTGGTATTGATTTGTGTGCCGGGCACCACACCGGTGAACGCTGCCCAGAGCAGTTATTGTTGTTGTTGTTGTAGCAGTAACTTTGCCCTGTCAGTGTAGTGTAATAACCGGTCGTCTTCGTCTAGCTCATCTAACGGTAGGCCCAGGTAACTAGCTGTTTCGACAGGTTGGGTCCAGAGGGAGAGGGGTGTTAGATGAGTGGGTTTGATGGGGCATGTGAAAAGGTGGCTAGTGTCGTGCGGGGTGCCTTCAGACGCCCAGAGCGGTCGACAGAATCACTGAATATTCTTACGTTTTTGAGTTTTTTCGGGTAATGGATTTGTCAGGATTGGCTAAGCTTGACTCATTGCATTGCGCATCCTACGAGAGTGTATGGATGCCCAAACAATTTTCGTCCAGCAATAAACTTGCCCGGAATGATATATGTCAACTAAGAGCTGCTTGCACCCGGCACTTGTACACAGTCAGGCTGAGGCTGGAACACAAAACCTGCTGCCGTAGCTCGAACTTCCCAGAGGCGAAAAAGCGCAAAGGCGTTTTCTAAACAGCTGCTCAGCAGGACAGGACTAGATTTATGTAGATAGTTAGATCAAGCTAAGCTACTTTTATACACTAAAAGCTTAAGCGCCACTCGGCAAATGTGCCTAGGATCAACATATTTTTCATCCTTGAAGGATATTGCTCACAACTGGCTGAACGGCTTGTTAAAACTCGCAAAGACGTGCATTATGAATTAATATATATGAAATGAAATCTTCGACTCCAGATACATAGCACTCGCAACATAAGGGACCCTAGAGGTCTAAGTCAGATTTTTTTAAAGATCAGCCAGCACCACCCAACCTATCCTAATCTAAGCACCACTCGGACCACTTCTATTTCACTTCTTTCAGCTTTGTTGCATGTTGCAATCTGCGAGTTTAGCATTAATTGAAGTTCTATTCAGTCGCCAGATCAAACAACCAACCAGCCGTACTGACCAGCGATGTCAAACACCTGTGCTTACTTGTATAACTAATTTGATAGATATTCTTACGTAAGTCTATACATCTAAGAAAAACAGTTCTTCATAATCATATCCGATTCTATTGCTATCAGTTCAGTATTCCATAAAGCATAAATGTTGCATGGGATTTGTGAAGTACAAGGTGAAGTCCAAAATAAACCAGTCTTGGCGTCATAAAAATGTTTTTGATGGCGTCATATTTTTAATGGGTTAGTGCGTTGGAAGTTACATCCCTAGCTGGCTTCTAGTGAACGCTTGGTGACATTCGGTTCAGTGGAAGCGAAGTTATTGCGTCTAAAGTGTCAGTATGTTTGTGTCATCGGTACAAAAAAGAGCTTCGAACAAAGAGCTAATATCAAACTTGGTTTTAAAATCGGTAAAACGTTTACTGGAACATTTCAATTCATGAAAAAAGTGTATGGACATGATTGTCTACCTCATGAGTGGTTTACACGTTTCAGAGATGATTGTGAGGACATAAGTGGCAATGAACATACGAGCCGCCCAAAATCAGTAATCACCGAAAACTCCATCGAAATTGTTCGTAAATTTATCACAAATGAAACGAAATCATCGTTGAAATTCATGGAATCGGAGTTGAATATCTCTATAACATCGATTTATCGCATTTTAACTGATTACGAAAGGTCTGTGCACGTTCCATTCCGCGAAAGTTAACTGAGGACCAAAAATTGTTCAGAATTCAACGTTCGAAAGACCTCATTAAAGAGGCTAGAAAAAACGAGAACTTCCCTTACAACAATGTAACCGGTGATCAAACGTGGAAAACCCGGAAACTAAGCGTCAAAGTGCCGAAGGGAAACGCGTTTGGAGAAGTCAAAAATCAAGTCGATGCTCATTTGTTTTTACGATTCCAAGGGAATTGTCCACTAGGAGCTCTAGCCAACGGGCCAAACCGTCAATGCAATTTTCTATCTTGGCATTTTAAAGCGTTTTTTGGCTCTCTGTGACTTCTACCTACTCGGAAAATTGCATTTGGCTATGAAAGGAAAACATTTTACGTCCGTAGAGGCCATCCAAAAGACTTGTTTGTACCGACATCCTGTAGGGCATTCCGGTCAATGCCCTGAAACATTCTTTCGAAAATCCTTTAGATCGCGCAAAACAGTGTATCGAGGCCAGAGGGGACTATTTTGAATAAATAAACTCGAAGTTATCAGAACAAAGCTTCTGTCGTTTCTATTTTAACTCAGTCTTGTTTATTTTAGACTTCACCTTGACATTAGCCAGCGTATCTTCGTTTTTGGTTTATATATCCACGTCAAAGCTTAGACAAAAAAAAATATCGCATTACTTTTAGGTTTTATGCTTTTCCATACTTTTATTTCCTAGATTCTTATAAGCAGCTGAAGCTAATTTATTCCTAAAAAAATTAAGGAAACAATACCACCAAAATATTTCATATCTATTAGCTGGCGGCAGCTGCTGCAGCAAGATGAGGCCAAGAAGTCATTGTGGTAATATTCATGGTAATTGTACGAAATAACCAGCGCAGTTGTAAAACCCGCGGCCAAAGATATAATGTGAAAAACAACAACAAAAAATACAAAAACAACCAACAAATTTCTATGAACGACAATAAAAATGTAATGATACCTCCATCAGCGTTTACTTTTGCGTTGAAAACAGAATTTAAGTATAGAAAAACCCCCAAAGCAGCTGTTTCCAAGGCAGCGCAAATCAAGAATGTTAGTAATGCGCAGACAAATAGCAAACATGGAAAAAACAACAAATATTACAATGTAGCAACTTTTCCAGCAAAAACCGGCCCAGCCGCGGGGGTAAAGGTAACATTTAAAAGTAACTGTAAATTCAAGGTAATGAACTGATGGACGTCAAGCAGTCACAGCGGCTCGCATTCAAACGTCAAGTTGTGGGTGTAAATCCTGTTAAAAGCCACCAAAGCGCTGCGTAAAAGCGAATGGAAGGGGCAGAAAGCATCGTGCGTAACGAATTGTTGGAATTGGAATTTTCCTGTTTGAAAGACGGAAAAAAAACATTTAAATGAAGAAAAAATTTGGAAAAAATCGTAAGACTACGCTCCCCTCGCCGTGCAAAAGTGGACTAATGACAGCTTATTAGCATGTCGCCGCAGCAGGGAAGATGCGCTCAAGGAAGGTGTCAGTGAAATGGGCGAAGGTAGGCTTAACGGTATTACATAGAACGAGCAGCCTATGTGTGTATGTATGCAAGATGCTCTGCTCTTAAAGTTTGATGGGCGCGTGCCACGGACTATTTCAGAGCAATAATGCTGACTTTACGATTCAAAACAAGCTGCTCTGTGGCAGTGGCGGAAGAGGGAAATGATTATGAAAAACAAGAAATCTTATTATGGACATGAAAAAGAGATTTTTTATGTAAATTTTAGTTGTACAGCGGAAAAAACTGGCATTTACAATATTTTGTATTTATAAGAATCTGTAAGTAAGCGTATATGTATAGGGATTTACACCGTTAGAAAATATAATAGAAATATATATATTTTCATGTTATTTTTTATTATTACTTTTTTTTTTAACTATAAATTCATCAATTAATTAGTAATAAAATTTCAGGAACTTTCGCTTGAAAAAATATAAGAACAAAAAGCCTTGCCACAAAAAATCAGTGCTTAAAAAAGGTGCGTGTAGCGTAGTACACATAACACACAAGTGAAACTTTCAATGCAGACAAAGAAAGAGGGAGAGGCCCGAGAGGGAATGAGGGAGAGAGAGAGAGAGAAAGAATATATATCTAAATAAATTCACAACATTTGCAGAGAATACAAATAGACAAAATTTACAAAAAACGGAGAAGGGTTGGCCGGTGTAGGTAAACGCCGGACACAAACCGTGGCAACAACGCGCACTACTCCGAGCGTTTATCACCCGCACAAACGCAGCGATTCCAGGACCGCAGCAACGGCACAAATTACCGCAAGGCAATACCAATAAATCCGACGCCGGAATGGAAATCACTTTATAGTACGCACAAGCACTAGCCAGGAAACGGAAATAAGCGCCGAAGAGTAGGCACCAAAACAAAAAAACGCCAAAAAAATAGGGCCCAAAAAACTCCCCAAACAGTAGGTACCAAGGAAATATAACGCCAAAAAGTAGGCACCAAAAATATATTTCCTACAAGTTTGCACCTACAAACAAGAACCAAAAAGTATATTAGGTAGTGTTATTTCTCACTAGAAATTAGCAACCACAAGGAAAAACTCAGGAAAAATAGCCTAAAGTGTATCTAAGATATATATTTAGATAAGAGGTATAGTTCTCTCTCTCCTTTTCCTCTACCTTATATCTTTTTTCTCTCTCGCGGAGCGAAAATGCCCAAAACGTTGCACGACCTTGAAATTTTACTCTCCATTCTCGCTCGTCTATCGACGTCTAAACGCCTACGAAGTTTCACTTCAAAAATGCTTACATATGGCTCAAAATCACCAAGGTGCAGAATTGGCTTTGCTAGCAATTTAATGTCTTAAATCTTGACTTATTTGAGAAAAAAAATTAATAAATTACTTCAATTAACCTGTTTTGCGTGTACATCAAACAATATAACTAATTAATAAAGCAAATTTTAAATAAAATCTATATACATGCATGGATAATCATTTCGGGAACGCGTCCTAATGTGCAATTTAAGCAACAAGTCCAAAATTTGATATAAAAATGTAAGGTAAGTTACCCATTTCATTACTTAATACACCGTATTTTTTATACAAAATTTAATTTTAGAAAGGATACTAAAAGATTATTTATTTTTAACTATTTAAAAATATCCAATATAGTTTGTCCGATACCGCACAAGTCATTTCAGTGAACGTATCGATAATAGATCAAAAATAATTTTAAGTGAACGCAGCCATTCGGTGTCTAACGTCAGTCGAGGAAAAAACAATAACAAAGCGGGCTGTCAGAGTATTTATCGTGAAATAAAATAAATCTAAATGGTAAGCACCTTTCAATTCATTATTCGTAAAGCGTACATCAATAGTCCGTCAATTCGTGAACGTAATTATTACACTTAATTACACTGGTCGACAAAAAATGATTATTTTTCTGATTCAAGCATCGGACCCGGCCTATCTTATAGATTTTTCATCGCTGAATACGAATCTGACCTTGAAAAGTTTCCATCACGTCAAGATTTTGAAAAAAATTAGTTCAAAAAGTCAAAAAAACGTGTTTTTGACCATTTTTGACCAAATGTAGTGGATGAACCTGAGGTGATGGAAGCTTCTACCTAGCCTTAAACTGAAGCCTGAACCTTCAGTTATAAGATCCAAATCGAAAATACCCTGAATCAATTGTAAATTTTGATGTAGCACAATTTTTTTAACTGCTCGCGCACGATTTTCATAGGTGCAGCCATGCAGGCTAGTTAGCCTTATCATAGTGGTGCGCTGACTTGTACCTTTTACCTATCATGTTTTAGTTAGTTAAAATTTCTTTCAATGTTTGGTTTTATGATGCGCTGAAGACAAATATGACATCATAATTTAAAAAGGCAAAACCAATATGGTGATCTAAATTACTTTTTACTTCACGAACAACTATTGAAAGATGAATTTATATAGTTATATTAGACTAATTTTTGACAGTAGTAATAAAGTTTTATAATCTGACATTAGCTGGTGAAACAATATTTTAATAGTGCATAATAAATTTATTAAATTCACGACCCCAGAATGTGTCACGAGGAGGCTGTCAGTATTTTACACTCCACTTTTGTTTTTTTTTTGTTCTTTTTTTATTTTTAAAAATTTTTTTTGTTTTTTTTTTTTTCCTTTTTGTTTATTAATATTCTCGCATTTGTGGTAATTTTTTGTTATTCCTTAGAAAGGAATTTCTTCCTTCTTTGATTGAATTTTTTGAATCCACAATTTGTTCTTCAAATACAAGTTTCACGGATGCTTCTAATCTTTGTAAGTTTTCTCAAGGTTTTAAGGAATAAGAAGAAACACACAAAGGATAAAGAATTTAGTTTTGAGTACTTTCATTTTCTAAAATTTGATTTTTATTCGGCAGACTTGGGAAGGTTAATCTTTGTGACTTTCTGGAGTAATTGCAATCATCATCTTTTAATAAGCCCCAGCAGTAATCAGCAAGCATGCTAGGATTCCATTTTCCTTGATATCTTTTCTCCATAGCTTTTATACCTTGATGAAATCTCTCACCATGCTCATCGCTAACGTCGCCACAATTTTGTGGGAAAAAATCCAAATGCGAGTCAAGAAAATGTATCTTCAAGGACATGTTGCAGCCCAAGCGTTCATAGTTTTTCAACATATTTGCAACTAACGTTTTGTACTTGTCAGATCGTCTGCTACCCAGAAAATTCGCGCATACTTCCTTGAATGATATCCAGGCAGCTTTTTCCTTATCAGTGAGCTTTTTTTGAAATTCTTCATCTTTTAACACTTGGCGAATTTCTGGACCAACAAAAATGCCCTCTTTCAACTTAGCATCACTCAGATATTTAAATTTTTCTTTTAAATGTAGAAATCCTTTACCAGTTTTATCCATGGCTTTTACAAAAGTTTTCATCAGGCCAAGTTTGATATGAAGTGGTGGTAAAATGATGTCATTTGAATCAACAAGAGGTTTACTTGAGACATTTTTGGCTCCTGGAATAAATTCCTTTCTCTTAGGCCACGCTTTAACTTTGTAATGCTTATCTCTTGCTCTACTGTCCCATTCGCAAAGAAAACAGCAGAACTTCGTATATCCAGTTTGCAAGACAAGTACAATTGCTACAACTTTTAAGTCTGCACAAATTTGCCATTTGTAGTTTGAATAGTTAATACAATCTAGAAGCACTTTCATATTTTCATATGTCTCTTTCATTTTAGCAGCGTGAGCAAGAGGGACAGATGGATATAAATTTCCATTAAACAGAAGAACTGCCTTTAAACTGTCTTTGGATGCGTCTATGAATAAAGGCCATTCACATGGCTTATGTTCTCTTCCTAATTCCATCATAAGGCCGTCAACATCATTACAGTAGACAAGTTCACCACTCATAGAGAAATACGATTCCAAATTTCTCTGTCGCTTTCTAACGTGAGTTATAAAAGTTCCGGGTTCAAGCATGTTCCATTTTTTTAGCCGAGAACCAAGTAACTCACTCTGAAGTTTTGATAATTTCAGATCTCTAAATAAATCATTTAGTTTTGACTGATTTATAAGAATTGGTTGATCAGAAATGGTATCAAAACACTCAGAATCGGACATTCCTTCTGGTTCTTTACAACCATCCACTGATTGTAAATAAGTACATTTATCTGTCACTAAATCGTCTTCTTGAGCAAGTTTTGGTAGTTTTGGTACAGGTAAGAGTTCACTGTGATTTTGCGGGTAAGTCACTGAAGATACATTTGGATATTCGATTTTACATTTATTCTTCCCAGAATAACCAGAAGTATTTATACTACAAAAGTAACAATTAGTAAAATGATCTATTGGTTCTTCCCATATCATTGGAGTACCAAAAGACATGGAAGGACGCTGTCCTCGTCTCCATAAAAACAAATTTGATGTACAATGATTACAGTAAAAGTTTGGAGTCCAACTTTTATCAAAATTTATTATTTTTAAACTAAAATAATATTCATATGACTCTTTAGTAGCAGGAGTTAATGTGCGTCTCTGCTTTCTTGTCATAAACTGTCCACAAATGTAACAGAATAAATTTGGATCCGTTTTACAAACTCTAGGCATAGTAAAACCTGAGGAATCAGTTAAAGTATATTATAAAAACCAAAAAACTTATATATTTGAAAAATATCTGATGTAGGTAAAGGTCAGATTCTAATATTAAGAAATTGAGATGTAGTCCTGAAAAAAACTGATGATAAAGAAACTTCGAAGATATTGATTGACCAATTTATGTTGAAGTGTCAATTAAAAATGAACTTCTTATCACAAAAGATATGTAAAGTGCAGTTCTGATAACATATATATCTAATATAAAAAAAAGCACATATAAAAAAAAAAATTTGAATCCGACACTTTCAATTTTGAAATTACAACTTCCGAATCGTGCTAAGCACACCCAATAACTAAAAACATGATAGGTAAAAGGTACAAGTCAGCGCACCACTATGGTAAGGCTAACTAGCCTGCATGGCTGCACCTATGAAAATCGTGCGCGAGCAGTTAAAAAAATTGTGCTACATCAAAATTTACAATTGATTCAGGGTATTTTCGATTTGGATCTTATAACTGAAGGTTCAGGCTTCAGTTTAAGGCTAGGTAGAAGCTTCCATCACCTCAGGTTCATCCACTACATTTGGTCAAAAATGGTCAAAAACACGTTTTTTTGACTTTTTGAACTAATTTTTTTCAAAATCTTGACGTGATGGAAACTTTTCAAGGTCAGATTCGTATTCAGCGATGAAAAATCTATAAGATAGGCCGGGTCCGATGCTTGAATCATTTTCAGTGTCGACCTGTGTTATTGATGAAATTCTTTTTTACGACACGAAATAACAAAGTAACCTCACATATTTTCCTATTGACAAACCCAGATCGCATTAAAGATGGCCGCCGTCTAATCAAAGCGCGCGCTTATTTGAAATCGTCATTTCGTGAACGGTCATTTCGGAAACGTTCCCGGACATGATGACACGTTCCCGAAATGACTGTTGCGTCCTCGGAATGATGATTGTTATTTCTAAGGGCGAATCATTTACAATTTTTTAATAAATTTATTTTAAAATTGTGTTTCTTTATAATTACAGCATAATGGAAATTCCTAATAAAGGAAAAAATAAAAAAAAATCTCAAAAAAAGCTTAAAAAGGATAGTGCAACTTATTTGCGCCAAAGAGAAAAGGCAGATGCTAGAAGAAGATAGTTTTTGGATAAGATGACTGAAGAGCAGAAAGAAATTAAACGGGCTAAGGACAGAGAATATTATATAAAAAAGGGCGAGGCTGGTCATGGTAAAGGCCCAATGGATGGTGTAGGAGAATACCTAAAAAGAACAGCTAACAGACATGTCTTGATGGATAATGATGTTAGAACAGCTTGAGAATTCGCCGATTTGTTCAAAAATGTTGCTATCGAAATAAAAGTCATCCCAGAAGACAACGTGATTGAGGAGAAAACCCGCGTTCCAAAGTCTCTGGATGCTATTCCAGGTATAATGGACATCACAAAAGTGTACTGGCAAAAAGGACTAGACGTTTTAATACAATTATATCGATACGAACATTTTCATAAAGAGCTAAAACTATCGAAGCTTTCTAGCCTTTGTAATATGAGTGCTATTGAACCTGAGGAAGTTCTTATGCCTGCAATTGAATCTCCTGTTGACGAAGAGCCCATGATCACAGATAACGATTTGAGATTTAAAAATAGAGTAAGCATTTATAAATCTGTATACTGGTCATCTTCCTCGGACAATGAAGATTTACAGACAATATCTCGTCGTCAGCAGATTAAAGTTAAACAGATTGATGTTGAAGCAAATACGTCTTATGGCAGAGAAAATATACATGAAAATCTCATATCCCCCGGAACATTCTTGCTTGTTAAAGTTTCTACCGAGAAGCCAAATGTTTGCTTCAGATATGTTGCTACCTGCCAGATATGTGTCGATGACGATGATGGAGAAATCTTAGTAACCTTTTTGAGATCTGTGCGTAAAAATATTAGAAAATTTAAGCTGGAACCTAAGGATATATCACATATTGGGTTTGAGCAAGTAATCAGTATTATTCCAACATCAACGCTAAGAAAAGAAAAAAGTCAAGAATATTATTATTTTGATAATGATATTGATGTTTTCGAAAAATGATAAGTTTTGTACAAGAAATAAATAAATAAATAACTTATATTAGTTATTTTAACCGTTGTTTATAATTTAAATATTTCCTTATTTCTGCCTAATTATATCAATATCATCATTTCGAGAACATTTTTGTCATTCCGGGAACGGTTGTTCATTTTCGGGAACATTACAATATTTCAAAAAAATACTCATAAATGGAGGTATTCATTATTATATATAATATATTTATTATATTACATTACAAAACTTTTGTTCTGTACATATTACGTTAATTCGATTAATTAAGAGTTTTAAATATTTTGAAATTTCTTAAATTGTATGCGCAATAATAACAACTTCTTTAATTTTTTGACGTATTTTGGTTGTAGAAAATTTTGACTGTATTGATTTCATTATTGCTTATTCAATGTAGATAATAATATACCCATGTTTTTAAACAAAGAGCAAATTATGCGCTTTGTTTGGTTTTTGCGGATTTTATGAAACTTAGGAAAACGTTCCCGAATTGATGGTTTTCTGCAAGATATTTACTACTAAGCATATTACTAAAAAAATAAAGAATTCTGTGCGCTGCCCTGTAAAGGTTTAAAAATATACAAATTAAGCAACAGTATAAACTAATAGTCATCATTATAGCTTGCAACTTTTTTTGTCATAAAACTGATTTTGAAATTCGCAACCTTGGTGATTTTGAGCCATATGGAGAATCAATTTAGTATTTCGTAGCACCTCCTACTCGTTCTAATACTTTTTCAAACTTTGAATTGAATTTACTAAATTTCCAGGAGTACCAAGAGTAGAGTACCAAGACTTTTGAATTTGACTCCACATTTCTTCCCTATTTGTGGATTTGAAAGGTCTCTCAGTTCTGCCCAAAGATGCTAAGGAGACTTCATAGGCTATTCTAAAGCATTCATTTTTTTCTTTTTTAAACCACTTCTTTGCTAACTTTACACATTATACACATATATAGGACATTTTTTCAGTTTCTACGGAATAGGTGTTTTCTTGCAAATTGAAGGCCTTCTGTTTTGCTTTCTTTAAACTTAACAACGGTACTCTTTTGTATGTTTTTGCTTTTAATCCGACTGCTACCAAACTGTATCGAACTGTGCGAATTGTAACTTGCAAATTTTTAAGCTCGTTTGATGATAAAAAAAGGTTTAATCTTGCTATGGCGCATACGTTTTTTATTTTATCTTCCTAAAATTTTATATTTTCTTCTTTGAGTTTCAGGTTTTGATACGTTTTCGAACAGCACTAAAAACGTTTTTCTTTCAACATTTCATTCTGGTATATGATTCTTACTTTTTCGATTCATCCATCTTTTTTCGCTGAAGTGTCAGTCCTTTCCTCAATAAAATTTTTAAACAATACCCAAAAAAAAAAATTGATATATATGCATATTTGAGTTATTGAAACTTTTTTGGCACAAATGTATTTAAAATTTTTGAGACTTTCATTTACAAGGAGGTTGTCTTTTAACAGGGTCACCTAAGTGTGAGGAGCTGTATAGCGATAACTTTACAAACTTACATATATTATGTATACCGTTTTCGCTAACGTGCTTTATTTGTTCTCTTTTTTTTTCAGTGAGTTAAAGAATTCATCTCGTCCAAAAGATAAAATTAACTCGTGAAAATTTTCGGGCGATGATTTATTACGATTTTCGACAAATATTATCGAGACAAGAGTGCATTGATCCTTTTACTTCGTTGGCGTTGAATCATCACACTTAGCCACTGTGAAACGCTGGTACAATAAGTTTCATCATAGCCATGGGTCCTTACAGGATGAATTTCGTGAAGGCCGTCCAAAAACGGTTGTTGTGCCAGAAATAATCGATGCTGGGCGTCAGTTGATAACGCAAGATCGACTTGTGACATATCGCGTGATAGCGGCATCCTTGGACATTTTTAGGGCCAGTATATATACAATAATGCATGAAGACATCAAGAAGATTTGGTTTCCTTGAAGACTGCATAATTTTACAATCGCCCAAGAAAGGACTCGTGTCGGCTGTTGTAAAGAGATGTTGAAGAAATTTAGCGGCGATGATTAAATGCACGTTGATGACATCGGAACAGGTGACGAATCTTGAATCTTTGCATATACTGTAAATCGTAAATCGAACAGCAATCGATCGAATGGGTGTTTCACGCCTAGCCTAATTGAATAAAAGTTGTTCGCAGAAGAAGCACCGCAAAGCAAATGATCGCCTGTTTCTTCGGAAAATCTGGTCTTGTCGCAGCTTTGCCACTAGAAAAACTTAAAACAGTCAATTGTGAGTGGGACACAATCATTTGAATTAAGAAAAACCAAACGCCGAAGACGAATCATCCTTCAGCAAGCCAACGCGAACTCTCCGTATCGGCGCGTCCAAGTAAGTTTTTGAGCACTCAAGGTATCGAATTACTTGTAATCGGTCATCCGCCTTATCCGACTAATGATTTTATTAAAAATAAATATTTTAAATACTCCAAAATAAGAGCAGCTATCCATCCGCTCCTCAGTGGCACATATTTTAACTTTTGGAAAAACTATGTCGGAAAGTGTTTGTAATAAAATTTTTTCTTGAATCATCAATTTGATTGTAGATATCTTTAAAAAGAAACCCGGTGTTTTCTATCATCATAAAAGTTGTCATTTTTTTCAATATTTTCTGTCCATTGCAAATTCTTAAGTTTTTTCACTCCTTTGCCACATATTTCAGTTCCCCATATGTTTCTTGTTTGCTTAAAAATAAATTCCTCACATCAAATACAAATTGTTTAAATATGAAAATTGCCTTTGTTTAAGAAAATTCGTTAGTTTTTCTCTATTCATTCTCAGTGAAATAATTTTGGGTTGCATACTTTATTGAATGCGAACTATTAGTTTTGCTTTATGCCAACATTTTTTGCTTCCGCATACCCACAAGAAATGTTTTGGAACGGGCCTCAAATGCGACCACTGCCTGTACACTTACTCAGCGTGAGCAACACATGTGACACAGAGGCTTTTATACTTATGTCCTTTATGCAAAAGTGGTGCGGCCGTCACCTGACCTAAGAATGTAAATACAAATACACGCGCCTTTGTGCAGATGTGTGGCATGTGGCGTAAGAGCAAAAACTATTAAAAACTAAAAACTAAACATTCATGTAGTACATGAAAAATGTATACCCCGAAATTGGACAACAAAGCAAAGTGGCTATCCTAGCAAAATACTCAACGCTCACTACCAACCAACTGACCACTCACGATTTTCCTTTGAAAAATGACATTTTGTGGCGCAACATTTTTTACTACTCCTGCTGCCCATTTCAAAACAAACAAAAAAATAGCAAACCAATCCCATACAAATGTTGTAAGGCTTCCGAATAGTTTTTATACAACATAAATTTTACAAAATAATAGTGTATACTTTTGGGCGTCGACGAAGTGTGAGTGATCGACGAAGTGGCCACCTTAGTTAGCGTCCTTGTGCGCTTTGGGCTGATTTACGGCTCGTACAGCTGCACGGAGGTGAGTGGAGTTAAAGGACATTGATGCACAGGTGCATGCAGCTTCACACCCTTAAAAAATGGAGAATCTAAAAATAATAGGGGTGAGAAAGTATTGAGGATAGTCAGTAAGTCTATTTTTGGGGGTATGGATAATTACTTTCCTAAACACAAGCGAATGGTTGAAAAGGGCGGAGGAAGTCGGAGAGTGGTTTAGTTAACGCTGAAATCGGCTAAAAAACGAGCAGGTAAATAACAGTAAATCTAATATGCCAAGCAGCTGACAAAAATATTTTTCAACAGCACAGCACAAACTGCTCAAGTGACAGGGAATTAGGGGTGGGGGGAGTTCGATGGCAGATGAGAAAAATAATGCGCAGAGGAAAATAGTTGTGTGCTTTTGAGTGAAAATAAGATATTGAGTTTCAGAAACTCAAAAGGCGAAGAAAATTGAGTGTAGTATATTAGTAGAAGGCATCCGATAAAAGGGTGCTTAAATGATATACAGTGGCTCAAACGCTTAATCGTACATCGTTCCCACGACAGTCTTGTGCCTGATCCAAGTTTTTTTTTCAAAATTAACAATATGTCGGCCTCAGGAAATATATTTGAGGTTTTCGAGAAAAAAAGCGAGAGTTAATTGTTTAAAAAAAATCGAAATTTTTGAAAAAAAAAACCCTTCGATCAAACAGGAGTCTTTTATGTTATTCAAAAGCAGTGTAAATTTAAATGAAATCTACCAAGCGCTTTTTAAGTTACAGTTATCACCAGTTCAAAAAACATAGTTTTGAGAAAAACGCATGTAAAGTTTTGCTATTCGCTCTCGAACGCTCTCGAACTCTCCTGAGCGCCCGAGCGGTTTTTGTTAATTAATGAATAACTCAAAAAGTATTTGTCGGATTCACTTCAAATTTTCACTTTCAATTTCAATATTTTGGGAAACGGCAAAACAAAAAATTCAATTTTTGAAAAATAGAAATAGTAGAGAGGCAGGATATCTACAAAATGCATGGTTTCCGCAAATCTTTTGGACTCAGTGATGAATCTTAAGAGATCCGCGAAAGGAAGAATATGAAGTTAATTCATACTTAATGCATCGCAACCCGACAGCAAAAGTCTGATTCGAGAAAACGCTGGACAGCTACAGAGAAAATGCTCTACAATCTCGTCATTTTCAAGACGGAAGTGGCATATTGGATTGCTGCCTATGGTAGCCATATGCTCACACGGGCGTTGCACGCTATGATTACATCCATCAGTACTCTCAGGTCCATCCCACTAAGTTTTAGGAGAAAGGTCGCTAATCTCCTGTTTGGTTCTTTCACAAAGCACTTAGCTACTCTGCAGGAGTCCAATTCAGACCAACGTCCTTTAAAGGTAGACTTCATGAAGTCGTCAATCCATTGTTAAATTGATGTAGAATTGATACTCAGAAAGGTGGTATGCTCGCAGAGCCCTCATTAGCCGGCTTCTCAGCCAACTCATTCTCTGTAATACCGCAGCTTCCAAGCACCCAAATAAGACAAACTTTGTTGTGTTTTACAACTCTGCTCAGTTTTGTCTTACATTCATCAACCAATTTTTTTTTCCTGGACAATTTTTACAATTTCGATTATACTCCTATTGAGATCAGGTGATTGAGCGGATGTTTGGAGTTGTTTAGGGCAGTTCTAGGTAGGTAGGTGAAATTGTTGAAGTGCCGGTGTGGCATTCCTCAAGTAGCACTAAAGCGCCGTTTTGATGCCATTATGAGACCTCCAACAGGCAGATATCTCCAGCCAGCCCTGTTGATATAATGAGGAGATTGGTTGGATTTAGGTTGTCGCACTGCCTCAGGCTGTCGAGGAAAGAAGCGCCCAGTGACCTTAGTCGTCTAGCTGTCAAAACCGGACATTTACAGAGAAAATTCTCTGCAGCCTCCTTCTCTGAACGGTTCCCGCAGCTTCTGCAATGGGGGTTGAATTGTAACCCTAGCTTTTCCGCGTGTATGCCAATCGTCCAGTGACCGGCAAACACAGCTACGACTTTGGAAATTGAATGGCGAGGAGTCCAAAGGACTTTTTGAGTCCTTCGTATATCGTATTGGGGCTAAAAGGTTTTCCAAATAGTATATGAAGAAAAGGAGTTCCAAATAAGCCTTAATTTCATACTGATAAGCTTGTAGGTGTGTTGCGTGTCGTTATCCGAATAGGAAGCATACTTGTCTTAAATACCCAACCAGCACTTTGTCTGGCATTACTTTAAGGCTGGTCAGATATTGAAATTTATCTACCATGTATTAGCTTCTACAAAACGGATATTTCCGACACCTGTGCTTGAAACACCCTTCCCGACACCATAACAGAAGCACCTCCATGCTTCACAATAGCCTTTTTATTATCTCTCAAGGCTTGCTCCAGACAACACTATTAAGTAGTTCTACTGGGTAGCAGAGAAAATATGCATAATTTCTACAAAAAAGGCTTTTTTCAAAACGAAAACCGTGCGCCAAAAATATATTAAATATTCAAAAGAGCGAACCAATAGTCCCATCAAAAACACGTATCGCAAATAATCCACGTTTTGATACATATTTTTCAGTCAACTAAAAATCCAAATCCTAAATCCCAAACACTAACTCACACCATCTATCTGATCTGACTACATTATTTTACTCCTTTTAAATATTTCATTATAAGCAATCATCTACGCATCGTTTTTATACCCTTTTCCCCTGCAACAAATATATAAAATATTCTAATAACTTTTAAGTTAAAACAAAATTTATTTCATCGACATCAGATAATGTAGGTACTTGAGAGCTCGTCTAGAGGCATTGAACGACACATCATTACAAACTATTGTTTATTGTAGTTTTTAATATTATTAACTATTAATTATACATATGAAGAAAAAGGAAAAAAGTAAATATACCCATCTTGCTTTAATAATCTTATAGTACTGACTTCTTTTGAGAATTTGGGACTTTTTTTCCTCCATGAGAACTATAAATATCGCTAACTGAGGTTTGACAGCTGAAATGGCAACCTGTGCTGACGTTTGTTTTCAGTAAGTCTTGAGAAGTCATCATGGATCGTTTAACGCCAGAACAAAGCTTCCAAACTGTGGGAATTTACTTTGAAAAGAAAAATAAATAAAGTAAATCTGTTCGCGAAGTTCATAGAGCACTAAAGGCCTTTTCAGGTTTTCGAAATGAAAAATGAGCTGCCGTTACGGTGAATTGCGAACACTATCGAGTCATGTTCCCTGCACTTTTGTTTCCAAAAATAAAAATTAATCAGTAAACATCTACGACATTTGGTCTCACAACGCACTGTACAATCGATTTATTGCAACATTCAAGCCCCCATTGATGCCATCCGGCCAGATTAATTGCAAAATGTAGTCAAGAATTGGACTGATCGAATGAACCATGCAACTTGTAACCGCGGCGAACATATGACAGATATTAAATTCAAAAAATAAATGCCATAAAAGTATCTACCTGATTATAATATTTATAAAAATTCATTCCAATAATATGTATTATTATTTTATATTCTCAAGCTCTTAAAAAGCACGCGATACTTTTACGGGATTGGACACTGAGTACACGAATTCAATTTGCAATTTTTATGAATTTGCTATTGGGTGTACAACTAATTAATTTCGTATTTGTTACTAACCTCATATCTATTTATGTACTAGTCAATATTTTGACAGTGACAGCTATTCTATGTTAAAGCACGCCAAAAAATCAAGTGAATTTGATATGTCACAGTGAATATTAGTAAACACGCAATTTTTTTATTACAGTCAAAATGTCAAATTACGTTCCAACAAAACAGCATTTGCGGGGAGGTTTGCTTTTGTTCTTCAATTTAAAGAAAAGTACAACAGAAACAGATCGTTTACTCTCAGAAGCTTATCCAGAATATGCTCCAGAGGTTAGAGTATATCAGCAGTGGTTTGCACGATTTAAAAGTGGTGATTTTGACACAGAAGACAAAGAGCGATCAGGTCCATCAAAAAAGTTTGAAGACGAAGAATTGGAGGCATTACTCGATCAAGATCCCTGTCAAACTGAAAAAGAACTTGGAAAAAAATTGGAAGTCACTCATCAAGCCATTTATAAACGTTTAAAAGCAGCCGGATACATTCACAAACAAGGAAATTGGGTGCCACACGAATTGAAGCCGAGAGACGTTGAGGGACGATTTTGCAAGTCTGAAATGCTGCTTAATCGCCACAATGGATTCATACAACAACCCAAATCATAAAAGATCATATGTGAAGCCAGGCCTACCAGCCAAATCGATGCCAAGCCGAATATTCATGGTTTGAAGGCAATGCTCTGTATTTGGTGGGATCAGAAGGGTGTGCTGTACTATGAGCTGTTAAAATCGGGCCACACGATCACGGGAGAGCTATACAGGCACCAATTGATACGTTTGAAGCAAGCAATAGCCGAAAAACGGCCAGAATGGGTGACCAGTCACGAGAAATTGATTTTCCATCATGACAATGCTCGGCCACATGTTGCAGTACCGGTCAAAAATTATTTGGAAAATGCCGAATGGGAAATTCTACCTCACCCGCCTTATAGGCATAGCTCCTTCTGATTACCACTTGTTTCGGTCTAGAATACGGTGCACCAATGTTGAAGGTATTACAAAATGGCTTGATGACTTTCTCGGCGTGAAAGATGAGAAGTTTTTTTGGCATGGAATCCATAAATTGCCTGAAAGATGGGAAAAAGTTGCCGCTTCCGGTGGACAATATTTTGAGTAAAATATATTATTTTTTCACTTCTATACTTAAATAAATGGTTTTTTTAATAAAAAATACAAAATTAATTAGTTGTACAGCCAATATTTTTTGTATTCTTACTACTTCATTTTTAGAAAATATCATCTCTTTTTTTTTTTTTTTTTTTTGGAGAATATGTTTGTCTTCCGAAGGTTAAGCACCGATTCTTCCGAACACTAATCCTATACCTATAACTAATGGCGCTGGAATTTACACACAGATGGCGCTAATTACAAATTTATGAAGTCTTGAACTACATCAACCGTAGATTTTCATGATTTTTACCACTGCTAAGAATATTTATGAGAACCCTTTACATAAGTATTGATAAACAAATTGTATCATGCGCTTACTCGTATAAGTATTGTATTGGTGTATTGATTGAAGAATATATAATAAATTTTCCTCAGTGGATAGTGTCACCAACTCAGCTGCGCTGGAAAGGAGCTGTTGAAATTTAATGAAAACAATTACTTTTTGTTTGTGCAACTAAATACTCTTGTGCAACATAGTCAGCTACTGGAATGGGGCATGAGCGTAATGGTCTTTGATTTATGTACGTATGTATGTATTTTTCACCTTTTTGGGTCGCTTAGAAGTTTAGTAGAAATTTGCAAAAATTTAATTATTGAACAAATTTTAATGGGAAATATAATTCAGTGCAAAAACCAGAGAGAGGGAATAATAATGGCACTTTTAAGGAAATAGAATAACCATTACTTTAAAATATAGAACTTTAATAAATAAATAGAACTAACTTTTACTATGACTCACGCAACTCGTTTCATGTGTTAACTTTATCAACACAACTAATTGCTGTGGAGAAGATGGTAGAATATAAAGGGTTTTCCAATAACAGGTGTTACAGATGAATGGATTGCGCTATCGAGAGATGACTAACGATTCTTTATGCCCAGAATTGGATGGTATTGATCTGGACAACGTTTATTTTCAACAAGACGGCCCTACGTGCCACACAAGCAACGAAACCGTTGATCTTTTACGCGAAAAGTCTCCGAATCGTGTTATCTCTCGAAGAGATGACCAGAATTGGCCACCGAAATCTTGTGATTTAACACCTTGTGACTTTTTTCTTTAGGGCCATGTGAAAGAGAAGATCTACGCCAACAGCCCAGGGTCGATTGAAGACCTCAAATATGGAATTCGCGAGGCTATCGAGGACATAGGGCAGCCACTTTGCAGTTCGGTTATGGAAAATTCGTGAAAAGGATATTGTCCTGTAAGCGTGGTCGTGGTGGTCATTTGCCTGATGTTATTTCCCACTATTAAGGGCATATTTTCCTTCTTATAATGAAATAAACATGCGATCATTTATATTAAAAAACAGCATTTTTCTTTGAATATCAAAATAACACCTCTGTTTGAAAACCCTATACATATGTAATTGCTTGGTATATTATTAACTTAATTTTTATTTGATTTTGACAATTTTTTATCAAGTCAAAACTGCACAACTACAGCTTGAATTTCCTAATAGAAAACTAGTAAAAGAATTAATTGCTTCACTATCTACTTAAAGGTTAATACAAGAATACCTTCTAACTTACAAATTTTGCCTAAACGTTTTTTCAGTAATGTATTGGTTCCTCTCTACACTATGTAAAATTACTATAGCACAGGGACTTATTGGCAAGTTTTGACAATTTATTTGTTTCTTATTTAATTAATTTTTTTTTTTATAAAGTTCATTCTCCTACAAAACCCCTTTTAAATCCAAGAATAAAAAACCAAAATTTCAAAAAAACTAAATTTTAAATTTCACCAAAAAATCTCTTTATTTATTTCTTGTATGCAAGTGGCTCAAAAATTGCATTTTGCTTGCGATCTCGTGGGTTTTCTACATAAAATTAATGCTCCGCATTTTTGTATATGGAAGAAAACGTCCAGCACCGTCAAGGAAGATTTTTTTTGGAAAATCAACGTGGTTTTCGAGCCACTTGCGAAATTTCAAGTGGCTGTGAGGCGTCATACTCGATTTTTTTTAATTCTGATTAAAATGTAGTAAATTTTGACGAAACATTAGATACAACTCGGAACTTGAGCACCTCATAAAATATCTATAATAAATAGAAAGAATGCCAGAATAAAGAGCACGAAAACGGGCATTCACGAAACACCGGTATGGGTAGCGAACCAAATGAAATATGGGTAAATGCAGTTAACAACTATCTGAAAGAGGTGACCGTGAAAGAGGTGCAATGGTCCACCCAGGACTGTCATGCTTAGATAGAAGACGACACTCATACGAAATTTTTCACAAAAGCAAACAACCGACGAGTTAATTTATTTTTTAAGCTTTAATTTGTTTTCATTAGAAAAATTTTTTTTTTTTTTTGTACAAAACCCAAATAAAAAAATCCTGATTCCGCGTTTAAGGCAGAACGTAATTCAAAAACGTGGATTTCATAAAGAGGTTTACCATGTATATGAAAAAAGACTAAAATTGTGCTTAAGTTTTGATCATTACTGTATGTATATGTACATATGTACATATGTGCACAAACACATACTCATATTTCAATTGTGCAAAAATCGTATCCTTTTTCGAACCTTCATTTCTTCGACCTTTTTCGCCCACTTATTTTCACTCTATTTATATTTCTCTATTGGGATTTTTCGCTTTCGTTCTTCTCATTAAATGCGCAGATTAGTTTATTATTTAATTATGGCAGATATCCAAAATAAATTGGTTGCAGACATACACAAACACACGAAATAAGTATGTGCTTATGTATGGATGTATAATATTTTTGCAAATTTTTGGAAAATATTTTATTTAACACTTGTCTGCTCGTGCAAATGTTGCTTTGTTATTGTTATTGTTTATTTACGTCATGTTTGGGATTAGTATTTAGATGAATAAATACAGCCACGCACCAATCCACCAATCCACTCATACATATATACACGCTCACATGCATGTGGATACTATGTAAAAGTGGCAATTTAATTGCTTTAGTTTCATATTTGCCTAAATTGAATTTGTTGTGATAAATCAATCTGGCAAACAATTTTTGTAAGTTTTCAATTAACTGGTGCTCTCCCCTCTTATTTTCTATAGAATTAGAAAATGTTTGCGCCTAGAAGTATGCATTTCCTGGCCATGCTCATATGAGTAGATATAAACCTTTGTGGCGGGTATTTATGGGTGTCTAACACCTCAGTTGACGCGTCAGCGCCGTGGCCTGGGAATTGTAATCCCTGCGGTTGTTATCTATTTCATCTCACTTCGAAGGTGTGAATTCGATAAATAATTGCATTATGTTTCTCATAATCTCTTCAGCTATGTAACACTCGTACTATATTCGTATGCCGCTTGGTTGTTGCAGAAACTCAATGCTACATAAGTATTAAATCGAAATTGTTTACTGAGATAGCCTGAAAGATGAAAAGAATAAGACCAAGCTTTAATCCTAGTTTTTTTTTTATGCTATCGAACATTTTTTTCCTGGAGCAAGCATAAACAAGTCGGTGGGGGTAGGGGATTTAGTTTTAAAAAGTATACTTTATTTATGTTGATAATTTATACCAAATTGGAAGTTTTGGCACCAGCATCAAAATTTGTAGAGCCTTGTGGAAGGGCGTGATGCAAAAAATACTTTCACAGTATGCACGAAATGTAAAAGCCGAAAGATTTACTTGACAACTGAAGAGAAGCCAGACTCGCACGCTTGGGTATAGATGAAGTCAAAAGCTGTAAGTCGACCCCAATGGAATTTATTTGTATCGGCCCGCCGGTGCGTTACCAAATAATAGTAATAATAATGCACAAAATGTACGCTCCCTTTTGTGAAAGTCTTGACTTCTGCTGTCTTGATTTCTTGTCTTCTGCACTGGTATCAAGCTTTCCCTATTGAAGGCTTCTGAACATTTTCTCTTTTTCAGATCATCGGTGTACTAAACTTTATTTTAAAAAACCCCTACAGAAATATTTTCCTTAAGGAACACTAGAAACAAAAATTAGGCCCTACGCTACCGGAAGCTGTGCTAATCCACGGCAGTCACTCTAAAGAGAGCTACTTGTGTAATGATAGTCTTTAATACCTAAATACCGAAAGTAGTATCGAATAAAAAAAATCAAACCCATTTATGTGAAATGGCAACCACCGTGGCCGAATAGGTTGGCTCGTGAGTACCATTCGGAAGTACACGTGTTTGAAACCTCGGGCACGTACCACCAAATGATAGAAAGTTTTTTTTCTAATAGCGGTCGCTCCTCTGTCATGAAAAAGCTTCTAAAAATTTTCTGCCGGAGGCCCCAGAAAAATCTAAAACTGTAGGTCTCTTCATTTGTAGAAAAATATTGTATCAAGGCGCACGCCACAAATAAGAGGAGGCGCTCGGCCAAATACTCTATAAAGGGTGTAAGTTCCAATTATACTTACATATTTTTTATGTGAAAATTATGCAGATTCTCTAGTAAAATGTGAAATGTTACATAATTCTTCGAAATTTTGCTCAATTTATTGGTTGCTAAATTTACTGCAACCCGCTGAACTTTTGTGTGGTGAGATCACCTACATATAAGCAAAAAATAAAAATAAAAAAGAGCCATTGATGGAAAAAAGCTCTTTGGTATTATTATTCGCCAAACTCGTAGTTTTATAAAATCCATTTTTTCACCTTTTGTTTTTTTTTGATTTCTCGACATAAATTGAATGCAAACAAAAAAATAAAATTAATTTAACGTTACAATTTAGTGTCGTTTCTAGTCGGAGCATAGGAAGGAGGTCTCCGTTTTTTGGGTATCATGGTTTTATGGCTGGGCTACATATCCTGCGCAACCCCACGTACGTCAGTGGCGAACTAACTGATGAATGCATCTTAAGGCATGCAGTTCTACCTGTCATATCACTCTTTCTATAGCGAGCCCAAGTACAGACGCCAATTAGACGTCGATGAAAGTTAGTGTGGTCCGCGGGAGATATTTCATTTTTCTCCTACCGCCTACATCTGGGAAGCATTCTGCTATCTGCTACGTTGGAATGCACGCTCTGGGGATAACAGGCTTCACGGAGGAGTCCATTAGGTATCCATAAATCCACAGTAAGAAAATCCTCACATGAGGGTCGTTTGAAAATTAATTGCAAAGTGAGAGAGTTGGCACTACTGGCGCGTATCGAGGCGATGTTTAGTTTGTAGCATCTCTTATCACACAAAGTTTCAGTCGGATTGGTATATTTCTTTGGCATTTATTTGAATTGAGGAAGTTGAGTGATTTTTCCTTTACAGCACAACAACGCGCCAGCTCAAGCCTCAGCTCTTGTGGTCACAAAATTAATGGAAATGTTTTTCCAACCCGTTGTACATCTCCCCTATTCTCGAAACCTGACTCCTTCAGATACCTCGTACTATTATTTGTTACACAATTTGAGGGCATGACAAGCGGGAAAAAGATTTTATTCAAATGAAGAGGTGATTGCAAAAAAGAATGGTTATTTTTCAGACTTCGACTAAGATTTTCAAAATTCCAATTACTCGGAAGGGACCAACAAACTAAAACAGCGTGGAACGAGGCGTATAAGCCTCGAGGGAGACTATGGCAATTAAGAAGTTTTTATTTTTTCACGGAATTTTCAAACGATCTTCATATAAATAAGTTAGTTCTTGACCGAACTTCTGTTAAAGCGGTGAAAGTTACAAAGAATGCTTCAGATATAGCTGGGATCATTTATGCTTAAATTTCTAAATGCCGAAAATAGTTGAACGTAAGAACACTAACATGGAAGGTCGCAATATTCTTCTGGGCACGCTTGGGAGCGTTCCTAAGAATAAGAAGCCCACAACTATCGTTAGGTAGAAAAATATGTGGGCGCCGCTTCAGCGCTTAGACTTAATAGAATGGCAATGTGGAAGACCAGGTTCGGCCACGCCTCTACTTTCCACTTACTTAGACTTAAGAGCATATCATCAAGAAGAGAGTGTCAAACTCAAAGCCCATGCAAAAGAGAAGAAATATTTTTTACTAGCAACCCGCCCAGCTTCGCACGGGTATAAAATATATACCCTATGTCACTCACTGAAAAAATGATTAAAATCGATCCAGTAGTTTTGGCTTATTCATTATTGCCCGTGGCCCGCACGCGTTAAATTTGGAGTAAAACAATTCCCCTTTCTTTATAGCATGAAGATTTCCTGCTATCTTTGGGATATCTAAATTCATACCCTACATTTTTGCATATTAACTTTTTGCATTTTTACATATGTATTTATTTTATTTTTACAACAATTACTATATTACAGAATGTCTTTATATACAACGTTCATAGCCTTCTTGTCATTAGACAATACAAACATGTTTTCTCTAGAGGTTACTCTTGAAAGAGCGACATACAGTTGGCAATGTGAAAAACAGTCAACACTCAAATCTAAGCCTGCAACGTTGAAGGTTTGACCCTGAGATTTATTAATGGTCATTGCAAAAGGTGTCTTTACCGGAAATTGTAAGCGTTTAAATTGGAATGGTAGATCCGATGGTATCAGAGGGATTCGGGGAATCAATACATCTTCTCCGGTACCACATCCTGTGAGTATTGTGCACTCTATTATGAAAGTTTTCAGTGATTTTACCAGCAAACGCGTGAAATTGCAAAGTTTAGGTGGACTTAGGTTTCTTAATAAAATAACAGGACAACCTATTTTCAGCTCCATTTTGTGAGGAGGGAGTCCAGACGGTTTCAAAGAATTTAGAAATTCTGTAGGAAATTGAACAGCTTCTTCCAAATCGAGAACAGTATCGACCGAGTAGTATATTTCGTCGGCGCATCAATCTTTGAAATAATCAAGTTATTTACTTTATCTACTTGTTCGTTAGTTGGTGACAGAATAGCTCTTTCTTTAAACCAAGATATTGTCTTATAACTTATGTTATCAATGTCTGGATAGACATTGTTGACTAACTCTTGGATGTTGTCTATCAAAACACAAAGGTTTTCTAGGTTAATCCTTCCCTCACTTTGTGTTAATTCTCCATTGCCAACTTTTAGCAGCATCTCTGGAAATAGCCTGTTCTCACGTGAAGATGACGAAATCCTCATATTAGTTTTAAGCTCTAATTTATTGACATACGACTAAAGGTGGGATCTTTTTAGCGAAGCATTTATTTCGTCAGCACGTGTTCCTCGAGTCACAACTGGTAGGATTTGACGGGAATCTCCTGAGAACAGAATTGTACATCCACCCATAGGTGCATTTTTGTTGGGCAAATCGCGCATTGTCCTATCCAGTGCTTCCACAGACGTCTTGTTTGACATGGTAGCTTCGTCCCAGACTATTAATGAGCAGTCACGCATCAATTTTCCTGTATTGCTCTGTCTAGAAACACTACAGACGCTGTTATCATCATCGGTGGCGATTTTCAGCGGGTGCTTCATTGTAGAGTTTGTGGTTCGGCCTCTTTCCAAAAGAGTAGCGGCAATGCCGGATGACGCAACAGCTAACGCAATTTTTCCGGTAGATCTCAATTACTAATTACTGTTGTAGTATCTTGAAAAATATTGTTTTTAATTATATGCTGTAAAGAGCCATATACATAGATCTATATGAAAACAACAATGTATTTAAGGTACATATTTAATTGGATAAGGAGTAATGTTGTACCCAATTGTTGAAATCGCTTCGAAAATAAGCTATTAGTTGTCGTAAAAAGTAAATGACAAAAAATGTTATTGTATGGAATTGATAGCAAACTAAACGCGCTCCGAATCAATAAAAACTATTCAAAAACTGTATTTTAATTATGTGCGATTTACTAATATAGAACCAGAAAATAGCGTTTTATTTCGCTGTAAAATTGTATGTACATATAATTACATGGAATTCAGTACATACATAGATACATATGTACATATGTCCGAAATGAAATAATGCGAGCGATTCGTAAATACATACATACATACGTCACCATACGATGTAGTTCAACATTAATGAGGTGTGGCGAGATTATCGCTTAACGCCTGTTGCTTCATTCGGTTGACAGCGAACAAACACACGAACAGCTTTTTTTGGAAAAAGAGCTGCTTTTGTTTAAACAATTTTGGTTAATGAACAAATAAATCAATTATTTTTTTTTGATGCAGAACGAAAGTAAATATTTCAAAGTTAAACTTCAAGAAAGTTTCATTTTAATTGGTTGATTCGTTTATGATTTATGGCCATGAAAACAAAAAAATTATGTTTTTTTGCCACATTTTGACCGATTGCCACGCCCCCTTTATATATTTCTTCACATTATATAGATATAAACCTTCCTCTTCAATCAATCTATCTTTAAAAAAAAACCGCATCAAAATCCGTTGCGTAGTTTTAAAGATTTAAGCGTATACGGGGACATAGGGACAGAAAAAGCGACTTTGTTTTATAATATGTAGTGATACGGATGGAAAGAAAATGAAGTTTTTTTTCAAAAGCATTAAGATTAGAACTATCTCACTGACTTTCGGACTACTGTAGCGTCTACCAGGCAGAAGTTTTAGCCATAAAGGAGGTAACTGTTGGCCTTAACACACACACGCCGTAACAAAAGTACGATAAATATCTTCTCGGGGAGCCAGGTGACCATTAAATCAATGGAGGCAGTTATACTAAGATCAAAGGTTGCTCAGGAATGTCTGGCAGTTCTAAATGATATTAACGGCGTCTTAAAGGTCAGTCTTATATGGATTCCGGTACATAGAGATGTTGAAGGAAATTGGAAGGTGGATGAGCTAACCAGAAAGTTTAATAATCCTCCACTGCTTGAAAACAGGGGCAATATTGGAAATTCTATGGCAACTTGCAAATTAAGGACAAAAAATAATATTCTCCAGCAGGCCAATTAGTCATGGAAAGAACAAAATATTTGCCTTATTACCAGACTAATTCGGCCGCAAATAGATAAGAAAAGGTCAGGAAGATTGCTCAACCTCTCAAGAAAGATTATCTGGAAGGCTTATTACACCGGCCAGGTAGGCTGTTAGGTAGGCACTGCTCTAGGCTAGAAGTATTTTCGCATGAATACTGCAGAAGTTGTAGAGACGAAGAAGAGGAAGAAACAGTAGTACACTGCCACTGTAATTGCCCAGCTTTAGCGAGGAGTAGAGGAAATTAAGACTCTTTTGACTTTCTTACGGAACTATCCGGTTTTAGGATGAAACCTGTCCTACGCTTCATAAAAGCATCTAAATGGTTCTAGTGATGAATACACACTGAGCATTTCTGTGTTACACAGCGGTACCACAACAGACCGACATAGTCAAAGTGAGATGGCAACTCCAAACGGTAACAGGAGCAAATAAAGTGAGACACCTGCTCCGCATAGTTGGCCGCCTAGCCAACCAGCAGAGTAGTAGTAACCAATCAATCAGAAAACTGAGTGGTGTTTTACTGACCCCCAATGATGACCAGATCCGCAGATGGAGAGAACACTTTGAGGTAATTTGCAACATCGCTCTTAGCAGTGAATCTAGCTTCGAAGTGGGTAGCAAAATAACAACATCTTACCCGAGTCTAGCAGAGATCAAGGATGCAATCAAAAAGCTGAAGCTCAACCAAGCCGCGGGCGAGGATGGCATATAGCCAAAAGTACTGATCGCCGACTCGCAAATCTCAGCGGAAATACTGCATCCCCACAACACCGCCATCTGGAACAGTGAAAAAGCGCCTCCGTCCTGAACAAGAGGCGTCAAGGTAAAGTTGCCCAAGAAAGGGGGTTTGCGGGACTGCGAAATAACGAGGAATAGCCCTGCTCAGCACCACCTACAAAATTCTAGCCACGATCATACAAGACAGACCCTAATGTATCGCACGCTCCTCAAGGGACTAACAAGCTGGATTTCGCACTCACCGAAGCTGTGTTGACTCTTCGCATCATAGCAGAACAATCAGTTGAGCGGCGCTCCCCGCTTTAAATACGTCGACTTCAAGAAGGCATTCGACACAATGGAACGAAACTCAATATGACTGGCGTTGAGTATAAAGGCAGTTCCCGCTAAGATAATCCGCCTCATCAGACCCCTTTAAGAGAACTGGCAGTGCTCCATAGAGGTAGTCTGCACGGCTTTCTGGATCGAAAAAACATTACTAGCCTAGGAAAAAAATACGATTAAAGGTTTGGCAAGGAATTAACATTCACATGCACTAAAATATGCTATACATCCCCTCTCTTCGATACGTTGGATTTGCATAAACATACTTCAACTGGCTTATAATAAATATCAAAAGCGATTTAAACGAAATTAAAATGCAACATAAAAGAGCCACTTCTGCGTTCATTTTCCATTGCATACGTATTAGTTAATTCTTGCGTGTGAGTGTGTGCGTAACTGTGTGGAAGCAGGCAATCATTTGCAAACAGCAGAAAAATGTGGAAGGTATGGGAAATGGTAATGTGTTTGTTGTTGCTCTTGTTGAGGCTGTAGCGGTCGCAAATATTTATTCTTCTTTTGTCAGCAATTTTTTCAATAACTTTTAATATTCTAATCCCAACGGCGTACAACAATAGCGGAAGCTAATATTTCAGGGCCAGAAAAGAGGCAAAATACAAAGTAAGAATTGGCGAAGAAATAAAATGAAATGTGAAGAGTCAGAGGTTGAATGATTACAAAATCACAAAAAGAGGTATGCAAGAAAAGAAAAGGTGGCTGAGGGAAATCAAAGCTGAGTTTATGCAGAAATCTAAAACTGAAATTGTGCTCTTTTTCTACACACACGCACATACAAGTGTGTGTATGCGCTTCCCAAAGGGGCATCCAAGTACATGCGAATGGGTGTGCGTCAGGCTGCATGGCAGTTTATACGCAACTAACCTAACCTATCTGTGGCCATAAAATTGACATCACGGCACACATGGTTGGTTGGCAGGCTGGCGAAGCGAGCGGGTGCAGAGAGACGGGGCGAGACAATCTACTCATATTTCGGCACCGAATTGAATGTAATGAATGACAGCACAGACCGCACTTATCAGCGATTATGACTTTTTTAAAATTACACCAAAAACGTAAACGTTAAAAATCGCAAAGAATGTGGAATGTAAAAATGGCAAATCGAAAGAAATGCAAAAAAAGGGAAGAAAGCATAAATATGAGATGTGTGCATGGGCGTCACATAGGCAAGTGATAGCTTGAACGGGGCGAGGCGTGCGCGTGGAGTGAAAAGTTTCAAATGCACAATTTAAAACAGGAAATGCCTCTTTCGCAAGCAATTCTCGTCCGGCACGGGGGTGGGCACTTCAGCACTCCAACACTCCAGCGCTTCTGCTGTTTTCAATCGAATTTCCTGCATACGCATTCGAGTGTGTGTCGCCTGTCCTTTTGGCTTTGCGCTTTTGTGACTTTGATTTACTTTTATTGGCAGCTTAAGCGCACTGATCTCCTCCGTTATTATTATTACAGCGATTATAGCAGGGCAGAGCATATGAAATCGACAACGATTTTTTCTTTTATGATTACCTTCGATTTTGCACACTTTTTTCTTCCAGCTTTCTCGCTCAAGTATCTTTTAACACGCACATGTGAGTGTGTGTGGGTGAGTCTGTGTGTGTATTTTTATATCTTCCAAATGCTTATTCAAGTGCACAATTTTTCAGTTATCTAAATTAAAAAAGTACACTTTTGTGCTTCAGTTCCTAGGCGCGTGTGTATGTGTGTCAGGCATATGTGAGCCTTCGCAGTGAATGCCCCATAGGGAAAAAGAAACTTTAAAGTTTCAAGTTAATTGTTAAACTGGTTTGTGATGATTGGCACTGGTTAAACTATTAATTTTACAGGTGGGGAACTTTGAGTTTTTAAGTTCACTGAGGTGAGATTCGAGCACTCCGTATACACTCCATCTGCGATATTTGCTCAAAGCCAACTCTCGTCGGAAGACAAGCACCTTGGTGTAATACTAAACTCCAAGCTCCACTGGAAGCTGCACATCGAAAATCGAGTTAAGAAGGCCAATATAGCCTTCTATTCCAGTAAATTTATGTTCGGCGAAAAATGGGGTCTCAAGCCATGTGTCGTACTCTGTATGTACAACTTACTAATTCTGCCAGTTGCGACATATGGCTGCCTAGTTTATTAGGTAGCTCTTCGGAAGGGCTATAACACCACTAAATAAGAGAGAGTGCAGAGGACTGCATGTATGGGCATCACTGGGGCGTGCAGGGCCGCGCCCACTGCCGCCTTCAACGCCATTTTGCACTTACTTCCCGTTGATCTTCAAGCTCCGTCCATTCCTGCTCAGATTGCTTTTAGGTTGAAGAAGGTTGGCCTCTAAAGACAATCTCCTGTAGGGCATCATAGCGTTTTGAGACAGATTTCTTTCTCCTTCCCTGTATGCTTCGTAGAGATCTCTCCAACCTCAAACTGGGTTTTGAGGGTTGTGATAAGACTATCTTTCCTAACAGGCTGGATTGGAAGGAGGAGTAAGGCTACATGGGCAGGAGTATATCTGTTTTCACTGAGGGATCCAAGATGGGATCCGTAGTTGGAGCTGGGATTTTCTCTCAATCAGCCAATATTTCAGTCTCCTTTAAACTGTCGAAGACCAGTAGTGCTTTTCAAGCTGAGGTCTTCGCGATCCTGCAGGCAGCCAAAACGCACAATTTCTTCCCTAAAAAGACAGGCAAGACAGATGAAGTTCTACCTTATCGTGTGCTATTTCAAAAACACTTTGGCCTCAGCACAACAGTAGCAAGTTGTTTAAAGTGCTGGAAATCCCACGCCACTCAATTTCCAAACTCATAGCAGCGGTCATCGGTCACCCTCATTGCATAAGCTGTGGGGACTGTTGAACAATTTCTTTGCAACTATCTGGGTCTGGCGGCTAGGCGCTTGAGGTTCCTTAGTTTGCCTTTTGGGGATAGTGTTAGGCAGTTCTTCAGCCTAGGTCCTATTTCTCTCCTCCATTACATAAACAGCACTGGATGGCTGTTGATGGTTTATCCTCCTTTAAGTTTTGTAATTTTTCGCAGATAGTGGGCACGAAATGTGCTGCTCTAGTGCTACTTGTAGTGTACCTGTGGTACTCTTGCCATCTAACCTACCTACCTACCTAGGGAACTACGAATACCTCACCTTCTGTATTTCTTAGCTCATTAGAATATTTTTGGTGGCGCTTTGAAAATGAAAAAATATTTTTAAATTTCACTCAGTGTAAAAATATTGATATAAATGAGAGCAAATGGCAGAAATTTTCACTTAAAGTTTTTTCAGGAGAAAACAGCAATCAAAACACAAATTTAAAAATCGATTTTTGAGTGACTTTGAAAAAAATTTTGTAATTCAAGGCAGTGAATTTGAAGTTCCGTTAGCATGAGAATTTCAGATAAGTAGGATGCTGCGACAAATCCAGTATACCTCGAAGAAGACTGACTACATCGTCCCGGCGGTAACATTCAGTAGAAATTTTGCTACTCTCTTTCTGTCTAGGAAAGAATGGAATAAGGGATTCTCACTAAACAACTTCAACACTACAGTTTATACATATGGCAGTAAAATGGATTGTGGTGTTGGAGCTGGCATATATTCTCACAGATTTGAAATTGAAAAATCTGTGCGTCCCCTAACACTTGCAGGGTCTTTCAGGCGGCAGTACTGGCAATGGGGGAAGCTTGTAGGCTACTAACCGCAGATCCCACTTTTAAGGGCATTTTCGCTATTCTTTCGGATAGCCAAGCTGCAATCTAGGCACTGGATTCGGCGACAACAACCTCTAAACTGGTGGAACAAAGCACGACTAGCCTTACTACCTTGAGCGAAAACCATAAAGTTACCTTAATCTGGGTCACGGGACATCGGAGCATTGAAGGTAATGAAGAAGCAGATGAACTAGCAAGAAGGGGATTTGCCATGAATAACGCCCTTGCAGAATCGGTGTTCACACCATTAGGTGCAATGAAGAGTACAATTTCCATAAAATACCTCCGAATTGCGGTAGATGGAGAGTCCAGACGAAATGCAAAATCAGCAGAACGTTATGGCCCACCTACAACCTTAAACAATCGTCCACATTGATAAACATAAAACGGACGCTTGGAGACTAACGGCAGTCATAACAGGCTTTTGGTATGTGGGAGAACAAGGAGCCAAAATGGGCATCCCTCACAACACATACTGTCACAGTTGTAAAGAACTAGAGAAAAAGGAAACAATCTTCCATTTCCTCCGTGAATGCCCTGCCCTATGGAAGGACAGAATGTCAGCCCTGGGTAAACCGCTGTTCGAGAGTCTGGAACAGCTGTCTGGCTTAGATGTCAGCAACTTGCTAAGGTTCCTGTACCGCACAGACTAGATATAGTCATCCTGTAAATAACTGGTAAACAAGTTGGTAACGAGGATGTGGCAACAAAATGGTGTGAAAGCGCTAGTTGGATTCTGGAAGAATCATCACTTAAGCCAACCAGGTTGCTAGCCCGCCTGCCCTACAAATCTATCTTTTCTCATCAAACTTGGTACTTAATTTCGGTTACTCGATTAACAATCCAAAATGTATGTATTTCAGTTATGAACTAGTTTTAGTTAGTTATGCATTAGTATAAGTAAATAATCACGAAATTGCATAAAAAGGGTTCGTTTATTTTCTGAACTCTATATTTTTGTCTGCACTGCTGAATAGATGAATAATGTGCGTATAATATTTTATATAGGGTGGGCCATGTAAAATTTGCTTTTTGAATCGGCCATAAAAAAAAACGAATCAATATTTTTTCAAACTTTTTTTTTTATTTTGAAGATTGAACATTGTCATTTATGAATAAAGTATAATATTGTTCAAATGACTGCCACGACTGGCTTTACAGTAGGCCATTCGATCAACCCAATTTTTAAGCACACTTTCGATTGTTTGGGCTCCAATTTCATTAATGGCAACTTAGGTTTCGTGTTTTAAAGCATCAATCGTCTCTGGATGGTTCGCATAGCATTTGTCCTTAACGGCTTCCCACAAAAAATAGTCCAACGGGCTTAAATCGCAGTTCCGAGGCGGCCAATTGGTATCGGAATTTCGGCTGATTACTCGGTTTTCAAAAACGGTAGCCAAAAGTTCGAGTGTAACTTTGGCAGTGAAACCAAATGTCGTCCATGTCATCTTCTTCAATTTTTGGAAACAAAAACTCGTTGAACATGTCACGGTAACGCTCGCCATTTACTGTAACCGCGGAAGAAGAAGAAGACTCCACACTTTGGAAATAGGTTTTCAATATTTCCCAATTTTGTTCAAGCGTATAGCGTCCCATTTCGTAAATGTCAAGCCTTTAAGTAAATTATGAACACATTTGACATGTCATTTGTGTTACCATTCTCAAAAAAATAGGTGGTTCAAAAAGCAAACGCTATATGGCCCACCCTGTATATTCCAAAATCGGCAAAAAACTCGAAAGTTTACACGAAAAGTCACAAACAGAAAATCAAATTATATTCAAGTGTCTGCTTGCAAATATATTTAAAATTGATTTTATAACAAGAACATTTGTACTTTCCTAAAATTGCAACTTCGCCTGCTCTTTTCCTACAGGGGGGCTTGTGAAATACTTACCCACGCACACGCATTCACACATTATGCTCATTCACCTCATAATCGCAGGAAATTGATAGGTTATCAGACGACGTTCGGCAATAAATATGTTGCCTATCTGCAGGCGCAAAAAATACTAGGCAAAAAAATTTGTGGAAAAATGACGTTAAAAACTTTGTATAGCTCAGAATTTGCACACATTTGCGCTCGCAAGTACTCACACGCTCGGTAAATTTACACATTTACTTCGGATTTACAGATGTGTGAATAATTTCCCCTCCATTTTTTCGGCCAATAAATACGACTACTTCAATGCAGTGCTGAGTGTATTTAACATCCCCTGATTGTTTTTTTCTTCTGTTTTTTACAGCCTTATCTCCGCACAGCTGCATAATGCCAATGCAAGTGTTTGCCTTTTATGTCAGTTATCTATGCTTCAATGAAAAATTATGTGGAAAGTTCATGAAAATGATAGAAAATATATATTTGGCAATTTCATTGGCAAATCAATTGGGAATTTTTGCGCGAAATCTCATGGGATATGAGCCGAAGAGAATTATGATTTAAGTATTTTTAATATTCCATAAATATATTTCTACGGTACTTTTTTAATAGTCTTTCTTCTTTATGACCTGTCATACATTCCCCCACAATTTCACCTTCTTCAAATTTTATCTTTCTTCATACGCGCTATTTACTTTGACTTTGCGCATCTATCCTCAAATGCTTTGATTTTACTATTTACTGCCACAGCACTTTGGTTTCAATGGTGCAAAAACGTTAAAACTGTTGCGAGACTATTTCGGCAATGATACTCTAAAGGAAACAGCCATTTACGAGCCGGCTGAACGCCACAGAAGAGGTCGTGAACCCATCGAGGATAGCGAACGTAGGGCAGGCCGTCGATAAGAAAAACTGATGAAAACATCAATAAAGTGAAAGAAAAGCTCATCAATAAACTACCAAAGCGGTGACAGTCGACTTGAACATTGCTTATGGATCCGTTCAGGGCATTTTAGCTATATTGGGTTTCCGCCGTGTAGCAGCGAAGTTGGTCTCCAAGGATCTAAATTTCATGCAAAAAAGGGGCCGCTTTCATATCGCCGAAAACATGATTTCCCAGGCTGAATCCGGCCCAACACTCATCAAATGCATTATTACTGGAAACGAGACGTGGGTTTGTTAGAACAATACACAATCCGGATATCAGGCGAGTACGATACACAATCCAGTCCGCAAAACTACGTCGTTTTTAGTCAAAAAAGAAAGCCAGGTTCACCTTTTTTATGGATTACAATTATATTATTATTTTAATTGCTAGAGCGCTGGCAGGGGACGCAAAGTGCCGAAACAAATAAGTTCCATTGTGGTCGATTTGCAGCTTTTAACTTTACCTGTGGCCACCTGAGCGAATCGTCATGTTCCTTTGGATCGTCCTCTACAACGAAAGCTTTGGGCGTATCAGTCTACATTTTGCTGATGTCAGTAGCAGGTATAGGGATTGTACACCATAAATTTTTGCCAGATGATCAGACAGTTAATAAGGACTATTACTTGGCCGTTAAGAAAGTGAAACAGCTACTATGGTCGCAAATTAATAAGAAAAAGAAAAAGAAAAAGGAACTGTTTACCCTTTCAGGGGATAATATATCGAAGGTCGTGACTTTTTTAACCGGCCTTGGCTATTTGGCTGGCATTACTTGAGAATGATAGGAGTTTTCTCTCATGAATATTGTAGAAGTCGTAGGCATGAGGAAGAGGAAAAAACAGTTGAGTATTCCCTTTGCAATTGTCCAGCCTTAACTGAAATCAGAGCAAAAATAAATGAGATTCTCGCGGCGTCTAAGTGAGTTGATCGTACAAACCGACTTCAACGATAACCTAACCAACTTATCGAAGTTTTTTTATTTTATTTTTTTTTGTCGGGACAGACTAGCAAGTACAGCACTCAGACACAATTAAACACATTGTACTGCACTCGGATTCCCTTTTTAATTTTCTGGGCAGAGTGCACTGTCTGAGATGCCTACCTTTTCCATGTGCTTCGCTCATAGAAAGTGGCCCGTCATCTGTCCAACCAGCCTCCTTAGTGACAGGAGGAACTGCGACAGTCCCTCGGACATGACAAGTAACATAAGTTGTTGCATCTGCAGCCTCTCCCAGCCTGCCAAGCTCACTTGTGGGTTAGAGTAAACCGTTTGCTAACCGTGACTTTGATGGCTGCAGAAGGGAGTGGCAGAATGGCCTATGAGCCGATTCTGACTAAGGAGTTAGTTTTCCAACAGTATCGCAAAAATTTAAAAAAAGTTTCAGCACTTTCGCCGAACTCAAGCCGAAGCCATAAGCGAAATTAAAAATCTAATAAGACAGCTAAACGATAAAAAAGCTCCAGGATATGATCTAATAAATGGAAAAATTTTAAAAGAGTTACCTGAAATATCATTGCAATTCATAAGAAATATATTTAATTGCATGTTAGAGACTGAATACTTCTCCACCATTCAAAATTGCTCAAATTACCGCCATATCCAAACCAGGAAAATATGCCACCAAAACTGCCTCACATCAACCCATCAGCTTATTGCCAATACTATCAAAAGTGTTTGAAAAAATATTGTTCGACCGACTAGAACCAATTTTGACAACAAAAAAAGTGATACCAAGCTAACAAAATACTTAACGATATGAATGGCAAAAAGTATTGTGTAGCTGTATACTTGACATTGCAAAAACCTTTGATGAAGTTTGGCATAAAGGACGTTTGCATAAGCTCAAACGAATCTTTCCACAAAACTAATATACTTTGAACTTTTAAAGAGCTACATAACTGTTCGAAAATTTTATAAAAGATATGAAGACGAATATTCCGATATTTTACCAATGACAGCTGGAGTACCGCAAGTCAGTGTATTAAGTCCTCTTTTATATCTAATATACACCGCAGATGTGCCAACTCCGACAACAGATAATGCAATGATAGCAACCGTTCGCGGATGATACTGCATTAATGGCATCAAACAATGACGAAAAACTGGCGACCTTTACACTTCAAGAATTAATAAACAATACAGTAAATTGGTTTGACGAATGGGGTATAGAAGTTAATAAAGTCAAAACTATACAAGTTATATATATATTACAAACAAAAAGACATCAAAATATAATCTTACCTTAAAAAACAACAAAATAAAAATCTGCCCAGCAGCAAAATATCTTTTTTTTTTATTTATTTATTTATTTATTTATTGCCTTTGAATGGATACATTCTTACAGACTATATTAAGCTAATGTACAATAGTTTAGTAGTATACTAAGAAAAGAACGATTTAAGATGATTGACTAAGATGCCATACGGCCATGTAAAATCAGCACCAGAAGAATTGAAAAACATATTTAAATCTGCACATGCCCTAGGAATTGGAGCATTCACCCCATAGTTGGTTCTCGAGAAGCCAATTTTAAAGGTTTTATACTGTCAGAGCCTCACATTGGGTATATTAAATTAAATTTGACTTAAAAGGGAAGGACAATCAATAGATTCAGAAATGATACGAATAATAAATGAGCACGATAGAATAGATCGTCTGCTATCAAGTGGCTTTAAGTCAATTAATAAACATCGAGAGCGGTACGATGGTACAGGTTCAGCAAAGTTTAAAGATCGGAACGCAAAACGAAGAAAGACTTTCTGAACTCTCTCAATCCGATTAGACAGACCTATTTGGTACGGTCTCCAAATAATAGCGGCATACTCTAATCTTGATTTAACAAAAGCACAATACAATGTTTTGAGAGTGTGTGGGTTGGTAAATGCAGAACAATTTCGGCGAAGGAATGCTAGTATCGCATATGATCGTCTTATGACGTGGTTAATATGGCTGGTGAAATTCAGCTTAGAGTCGAAAATAACGTCTAAGTCTTTAATTTCCTCAACGGATTGCAAAGGTAAGCCAGCAATATTATACGAAGTATGCAAAGTATTGTTTGATTTAACATATTTTACGTGAAAGCATTTGCTAATATTTAGTGACAAATGGTTTAAATAGCACCAGTTCCGGACATTGAGCAAGTCGGTTTGCAACTTTTCAGAGTTCCTAACACTGTTAATCACCGCAAATATTTTAAGATCATCAGCATACAACAAGTGGTCTGCAAACGAAAAGCAATAACCAATATTGTTAATAAAGAGTATAAAGAGGAGGGGTCCTAGAATACTTCCCTGTGGGACACCAGAGGATGCAATAAATGCACGGGATGTCATATTATCAACGGCTACAACGCAGTGCCTGTTGGACAAATATGATTTGATCCACGACAAAAACGTGGAGTGTATACCCAATGATGCAAGCTTCGACAAGAGTATTCGGTGCGATACTTTTTCAAACGCTTTAGAGAAGTCTGTATAAATTGCATCAACTTGAGATCTGTTCTGGAAGGCTGAAATGCAGTAATCATTGAAAATATATAAGTTAGTGACAGTGGAGCGACTTGCAGCGAAACCATGCTGGTTGGTAGATATTAGGCCTTTGACAGCAAAATAAAACTTTTCACTCACTGTTATCTCAAAAAGTTTTGAGACAGACGAAAGCTTCGAAACCGGTCTGTAGTTGCTAACATCGTTTTTATTTCCACTCTTAAATATAGGCGTAACGGAAGTAAATTTCCAGTCGTCAACAAAGATACCAGAGGACAACGATTTATTGAATATAATTGTAAGAGGCTCAGCGAGACACAAGCAATTCTTCAGCAAAATGCCCGAAAGGCCATCCGAGTCAGTTTTCGTTGTAGACTTAAGCTTCATAATACCCTTGACGACATCAGTAACAGATTGGCACAAAGTCCCAAAATTGAGAGGTGAAAAACTATTAGAGGGTAAACTAGAATCGGAGTCTAAGTCGGGTTCAAAATTAGAGCAGAAAAAGTCAGCAAATAAATTGGCAGATTCTATAGCAGAATTTGCATATTTACCATTATAAAAAACATTGTTTGGCACCATTGAGCAAGACTTTTTTGATTTGATGAATTGCCAAAAGGCCTTCGAATCCGAAATAATATTGTTTTCGAAATTCAAGATGTAATTTATATATAAGAACTTGTTCAAACAGTTAAACTCTTTTAAATGGCATTGAAATTTTGAGAAGTGCATTGGGTCTCCAGACCTTTTATACAGTTTAGAAAATTTGTTTTTTAGATTCTTTAGATGCCTAAGCCATTTGGTATGCCAAGGTGACTTATATACTTTCTTATGATAAACAGGAATGCGCTTCAAACACAGCTCAGAAACCTTAGTCTTAAAAAAATGAAAACAAGAGGTAACATCATTGGCGTGGAAGGCATTATCCCAGTCAATACTTAATAAAATTTCGTTAAAAATTGAGAAGTTGCATAAGTAGTTAAATTTGATGTTAGGCTAATCGGATACCTCAGAAAACTCATAAAATTCCAACTCAAGAGAGAGAGGAACATGATGTTTATCAGTTAAAGATATGGGAGCAATGCCTTCCGACAACGTGTAGTTGATGTTATTTGAAATGAACACTAGATCTAGGATTCTATTAAGGCTATTATAAAAACCATTAATTTGTGATAAATCAATGCTTAAAAAGCTATCAATGACATGAATTTCGGCTGAAGAATTTACATTAGAAGCCATAAAAGCAGCCGAGTTTCTAAGTGGGGACCAACTCAGACGATATAAATTAAAATCACCAAGGACACAAAGATGAATAACTATTGACGAAAAACTAACATGGAAACAGCATATCATTAACAAAAGAAATCAAATCAAGAATAAGTACCGACAATTAAGTTGGTTAATCGGACGAGCATCAAAACTATCACTTTATAATAAGGTGACTATATACAAAACAATTATTACGCCTATCTGGAAATACGGAATAGAAATATGAGGAACGGAAAATACAAATCTTCAGCTCATACAGCGAACACAATCCAAAATGTTACGAAATATAACAAATGCTGGTTGGTTTATTTCCAATGAAACCATACATCGTGACTTAAACGTAGACACTATCCAAGAACCAATCACAAAATGTAGCACTAAGCATATACAGCGATTGTCAGTCCACCAAACGAACAAATGCGTCAATTAGTACCGGCAGAAAATATCAAATGAAGATTAAAGCGGCTCACACCGTCTGATCTAACTAGAAGATTTACAGTGTAATTAAAACAAAAAAAAATAATAGTAATAACAGATCCTTCTTACATTGGTAAAAGACCACAATAGACCCAGACAGACTGTAATAAATAAAGGAGAGATAAAAAAATAAAAAAAAAAAAACAAAAAATAAAGTTTCGGCACAAGCCGAACTTGCTTAAAATTTTCCATAGTTTCCATTACTGTCAAAGAAACAGTCGAATCGCAGCTCACTAGGGTAACTCTTTTTAAGGAGACGAATCTCTGACACTGAGTTCGAATTTATTCATATAATGGCTGACTTGATTTTAGGTCGCATACTTACGTGGTTCCGATTCAAGACCTTGCGCATAGCGTCCTGCGAGACACCAAGTACGGCTACTATCACCGTGATGCTCACAAGTTACAATCTTCATCTTCAAGTACAATTTATTATTTAATTATTCGATATTTTTGTCAGTCACGAACGACCGAAACATGTCAAATCTTTCCCCACATACAGGTCAGGTATTTTTTTTATAGTAACGATGCATCAAGTTAGTCGCGTGGTTCAGAGCAGTAAACAGGGCTAGTTTACTAAGGCGGTAGCCCTTGGTCGAGAAAAGCGCGAGCCGTTCTGGTACGTAGTACTAACTAGTTGGCATGGAAATTATCAAGTTATTCGTTCTCCCGCTCGTCTTCGAAAAGCGATCAATCAACTGGACTTCATCGGAAAGCTGAGACAGCCAGCTAATCTACACCTATACTATCCCTTTTTAGATCTGTGTAGTGAGTTTAAATAATATTTATCTCATCTAAACCCGTTAACGGACTTCATTTGTGCATACTTACACACAAATTCTCATTTATTCACTGCGCTTATATTCACTCTATAATATAGAGTCTATATGGTTGACCTCTGTTCGGTGGCACTCTTGAAATTGTTTGACATTTTTTAAACCTTTTATTGTATTACAATAAGTGTCCAAAAAAGCAAAGTGTCGACGTGAAGGAGGTAACTTGACCGTTTGTTTGAACTTTTGAACCTTTTGAGGTGTCAGAAACACTTGTTTCACGCCGTTAACGGCAGCATGTGTGTGTGTGTATGTGCATGGCCAGCCAGCGGAGGTCAGCGGAGACCAGCAGAGTCTTAAAATGAGTATGTGACACCAAAATATGCGGACGGAGAGTAGGAGGGGGACACGTGTGTGTGTGGCGAGTGGCAAGTGTTGTTTGTGCGACATCAAAAGCTGACGCTGGAATTTTTTTTAATAAATTTATATTAATTGTTTTGCGGACAATTGAAAAAAAATGAAAAGCATGCGATTTTTGGGGAAGAATGCTGACGAGTTGTGCATTTTTTTTTGCTGCATTGCAAGTAGAGTATTCTTTCTTCTTTAAAAAAAACCGAGCTTTTTTGGGCTGTAATTAATGAATTTCAGGAGAGCCAAAAAAAAAACCAAAAAAAACATGGCATAAAATACTCTAAAGTTACGAATTTTTTCACATAATTGAAAATCGAAATGTCATTTGCTCTGCACAAAAGAAGTACCTCGCGCAGCAGCTGCTGACTCCAGTATAATTTTTTTCAGTTTAAATATTTACCTTTCATTACGCGTGTGTTTACACACACACACACGCATATATAGTAAGTGTGCATGCCTGTGTGACAATATTTTCAAAATATTATTTGGTACTGTACAAATAAGAAGCAACTTTGTGGTTGCGAGATGGCACTAAAAATTGACATGCCACACCTACGCGCAATTTAAATTCTTATAAATGCATGTACATACACACGCACACGCATGCAAGCGTTGACAGTTCAGAAGACAGTCAAAAGCGGATGTTTCTGTCGCACAATATTTTGGTTCTTTTCTTTACTGTTTTTTGCTTACCTTACCACCAGCTGCTGTGGACTTTGAGCACGTTTTCATGCGTTTTTATAGCATACATTTAGGCATAAGAGCGTGTTTTTGCGCGTTTGCACCTTTTTAAAGTGTAGCAGCGACAAAGCCATACGCGTGTCGCAGTAACAACGTATCAGCGTCGACGTTGGCGGTGTCAGTCGGCACGCATCATCACTTTCGCGTTTTCATTATTTTCTTTCCCGTTTTTTTTTTCATTTCTTTTTTGTTTTGTTGTTTTTATTACCGAGTCAACGTTAGTAGGCATATGTACGCATTATTTGTTGTTGGTATGCGTTTTTGTTTTTTGTTTTGTATGCGTGTATCAGGTGCTTTGTGCGCTATGTGAATGTGTGCGGTTTCGCTGGTTGGCTGGTTGGTTGGTTGGCTGACTCCCTCGCCCGTAATGTGCGGCAAGCATTCGCGGTTTCATGCATGTGTTTGTGTTAGTGTTTATGCGTATGACATCATCAAAAAATTAACCCCGTGTGCAAATAGCGCTGACATGTCACAGTAATTTTTCTGCCAACGGTAGCTCAAAGCCGCGTCCCTTTCACTTTCTGTCTAAAGACACTTTTAGGCTCATGGACACATTGAAACTTTTGGAAAACATTTTACACGCAATTTTATATATTTGCGGGGTTTTTTTTTATAAGGAAAGTTATATTTGAAGTTCGATTGTTGTAATATTAATGACTTTAGCGCTTGTAGTTGTTGTTCCAATTGTTTGCGAGCAGCGATACTCAAAATTTATTGCGTAAATTTGGTTTCATATTTTCTGAAACTATTTCTGGAATTGTATCGTTACACAAATTCATGCCTCATTCTACATTTGAACAAAGACTCATTAGAGCATCTGACTTTGAAATTCATATTCAAATTAATCGCATGAAGCAGAAACGGAAGAATGGAATAGCAATTAACGAGTCTTATTTGAGACTTAATGCCCTCAAAGAAAGTCAATTTAAGCCCACGCTAGATCCAAGTAGATCCTTTCCTACCCTCATCCTCTCAAGGGAGGAATGGGAGGGTAGCAGCATACGGAAGCAGGGCCCGGTGAACCTGTTCACGAACGGCTCGATGTTGGTAGAGGAGTATTTTGCTAGAACTTCCCATTAAGCTTTAGATTAGGCTTCATGACAACTGTAGAGTATTCATAGATACTATGAAAGAAACACTCGATTCGCAGCTCAGTAAAGTGACACTCTTTAAGGAGATGAATCACTGACATTAAGTCCGAAATTAGTCGGTTAATTACTGACTTCGTTTTCGCTATCAAGCTCATGTGGGTACCAAATTGCAAAAACATTGCAGGAAGCTACATGGCTGTCAAGCTGGCTAGACAGGGAGAAAGAACAGGGATTCCCGTGGCAGCCAGAAGTCTGCTCTTGGAAAGGTCAATCTCAAGACAACGCAACAAAAATCCGTAAAGAACTGTGAAACGCAAGGTCGTCAAATACTTAGGGCCGCATATGGCCTGAAGCTCGAGTGCTCCAGGGAGCTTCTAAAGCTAGCAAATTCTCAAGTTGTTGTGAGTGTCTTAAATGGGAATTATCCACTAATAAGCTGTGAAATTTAATATAAATGCGTTTCTGGGAAGAGAAACTGGATGGTAAGTTATGATGTATTGATGATTTAACTGATGATAAGTTAAGATGTATATGTAGACTTTTTTATTGTTTTTCCTAATTTTTTTTATAAAGCGAGTGAATAATTTAATTTTAACCCTTTGGGGACGGATCCGCTCGTCGCTGAGGACGAGAGGTGTTGCATTGCGCAGTAAAGAAAACAAATACCTTGAACGCTATAAAAACTTATTTGAAAAAATATTTTCATAAAATCAAAAAATAATTATAAACAAACAGCTATCACTGCTAATGTTGAAATGCCTGAGCGGATTCCTTATTGCACGGATTTCACTTCCCCTTGACGAAGTAATGCCGTCATCTTCCGTCTTATCAGATTCAAAGTAATATTGATCGGAACTGTTACTATCTAACGTAACATCTCTAGATCGCTTAGCTATAGTGCGTAGGATAAAATATGAAATACCTATATAAAAAGCCTGCTTGTGCCTCTGGCAGTGTCACTGAGATACCGTATCGAAGAACTGAAATTCGTTCTGACTCTACCGTCGTCTCACATCGTAAGTTTACATTATAATCGCTAATGGCCCCAAATATCTTTGAATGAAAGCGTGACTCTTTTACTTTACCTATGCGTATCTTATCGCTCAGAACGACAGACGTCGCGAGCCTTGCAGCTACAAAATAATTTGGGCGGCTATATGCCGACACTCGTCCCCTAAGGGTTAATACATTGATGAACAAAAAAGCAACAACTACATCAATCGCTTTTTCAATTATTGTATACCTTCCGAGAAATAAAGAAAAAAATGCTGCTGTATGTAGACTTAGGTCCTTCACTGTACATTTGTTAGTTTATACAATTGTGGTTAGCAGCATATTGAGACAAAAATATTTTTACGGCCTTCGAGCGGCAGACAGTCTTAATGAGCAGCTTTTTCGTGACGACAGTTTGCTGACTGCCTGCCGAAAGGTGACCGCTATTAGAGAAAAAATTTTTCCAGCATTAGATTTTTCATGTCCAGATTGCATTCTAACCCGTAACTCGAACAGTTAAGCAATCTACGATAGCATCTACTTGTAGATGATACATGGAAAAGTGTGACTTATTTGCCCATAAGCAAATCTGAGAGTCTTCCAAATACACCCAACCCCCTTTTTTGCTCGGTCGATTTTTACACCATTTCGTTCTTGCACGAATCTTAAAACAAAAAATGTTGTTTCTAAACAAAATATAATAAACAAATGGTTCGTGTAAGTTAAGCGCAATAAGTAAATTTTAGAACAGGGCAAGTCCGACTGTCCATTAAAATTTCATCACAATTTTTAGGTCGCGTGTAGCTGGCAAAGGTGGCGCAGATCTAATCATCCATTTTTGTTTTCGAATAACTTTTTAAGTAAATAAAAAAATGGTTTTGAGTGATAGAAATCTTTATTTTGGCCTTTACGCGCTCCATTGCTTGTATGTTTGTGTGCTGCAGCTGTTTAGTTCACAAGTGTCAAATATGAGTGACTTACGACGTCATTTGCAAAACTATAAATTTTCCGACAAGGTGATTAATTTTGCGTCACCTTGTATAAACAACTTGAGAAAGCAAAAGACAACGGCTAATAACAGACTTTGTTATAATGAAAAAACCATCAGAAGCCGTCAATAATTTGAATAAATTTGGGCTAAACATATCTGAAAGTTGCAAAATTGATGTTTTTTCCTGATTTCCTTTTGAATGCTTATATTGGGTTAGGAAATAAGGTCGCAGCGTTTTTAACGAAGATTTATATTTGTGGTTGCTGTTTACAAACTATCCCCATCTCTCGACCAATATGTTGATACCGTTCCGCCATAAATCGCCTGGTCTAGTGTCAAAGAAGTTGTTGAGCCGGTTTTTAAGAACCTCCTTGTTAGGTGACGCTCTTAATATGATTTGACAGAGAGCGGAAAAGATGGTAATCGGTCGGTGCAAGGTCCGGACCTCCCAGTGTGTTTTGTCCATGTCGATCAGGTCTTTTCAGTGGAATAGCCTCATTAACGCGGTGAAGCTGGACAATGTAGAGCGGCTTGTTGACCGTGGAATTCTTTTCGAGCATTTCCCAGTGCACCAAGTCCTCCCAGTCTCACCAAACACATATCATGATTTTCTTTGGATGAAGATCCGACTTGACTCTCGGCTTTGGCGTATCTCCTGCAACCATCCACTCCTTTTTTAGCTTCATATTGATGTATAGCCACCATTTCTCATCTCCCGTGACAGATTCGGTACCAAGAGCGGTGTTGATGACCGCGTGTTGGTCGATGGCGGATGAGGTGCTGAGAAGCAATTTGAAAGTGACTTTCTTGTTTCCTTCGTTGAGCCCGTGAGGCTACCAGGCTCCCAATTTTTCGGTAAATTCCATTGCATGAAGATGATTGAGAACCGTTTTATGATCGCAGTTTATTTTGTCCGCCAATTCACGACTGGTTTGGCGACCGTTCTCCTTCAAAAGTGATGTGAGACATTCTCCATCGAATCCAGAAGGCCTTCTGCTGCGGAACGTGTCATCGACGTAAAAGTCGCCATTTTTAAACCATTTCCGTGCTGTAGACTCGCTTATGATATCTTCTCCATACACGTCGCAAATGTCCTGCAAAGAGGAGCAGGTGTCAAAAATTTTGATTTTTGCCCCTTGGGTATTTCATTTCTAAGCCTCAAAACTAATAAAAAATTAAATAACTCAAAAATAAATTAAGATAGTTTTGTAGGGCAGAAAGAGTTGGATCGAATGAATACTTACCCTTTCCCAAACAGCAAACAAGTCGTTGTAAAATGAAAGAAAATATAAAAACACTTTGAACTTATTCCCCAGCCCAATACGTTTTGTATTTATGGATTGAATTTTCACTGTAGACTAGATTTAATTTTTTTGTAATAAAAATGAATTGTTTTTGTTTTATAACTACTTTATAATATGGATATCATAATTACTTCTTTTGCACGGTTTTTTGGCAAAATATTTGTAGTTTTATCAAATTTTAGAGTTGTTTAAAAGTTTTTTAAAATTGTATAGGAACCCATCCCTAAATTTACCACGCGTCGCATATATTTTTTTAGACGATATATTTTTGCTTTTCTAAGGCACGTATTTACCGTGTAAAAACAAAGTTGGGTGTGTGTTGTATGTGCATATGTATGTATATGATTTTATTAGGTAATACTTCATTCTTTTAACAGAAACTGCAAATCATAATTAATCGTATTTACTTAATTTAAATAGTTTCAAAAAAATAAAAAATAAAATCTATAACAATCGAAGTTAACATCACAATTTTCTCATCATCTGCAGCTCTCTGAAGAGGCAGCAAAAGCCTTTCAAATGCAAGAAACAAAAAAAAAAAAAAAAAATAGTTAAAAACCACACGAAGTTTACCAAAGCCCTTCAAGAAAATGAAAAATCAAAGAGAGGGTGTGCAAGACAACCGCCACAAATGCGCTTTAATTAAAAATTAAAACCTTTGCGTTTGTAATTATGAAGTTCGCACATGAGCGTCAAAGGCCGAGGGAGGAGACAAGCAGAGGGCAAGTAACGCTTCAAGGAATTCCATGTTGGTCTACGAATAATTCGTGCTTCGCAGCCTAGCTCTCAACTCCTTCCGCCCACTCCACACCGCCAACGCAATGCATGAAGTGCGCCATGTAATCTGTGAATAATTCAGTTATAAGAAAATAATTTTCTGCTAAACATAAACACATGCAACCACACTGCCGCACCGCACCGCAACTCCCCTCACCTTCAAACAGCGGTGCGGAAAAAACAATCCTTTTTCTACTTCTTTCCCTTGCAAGACTACAAATAAACACATAAGAAATGTGAAGCGCAAAAAAACACATAAAACAAAAACAATAAACAAGCAAAATCTGAGTAAGAAAAACATCTTCGTTGGGTAAAGGAAAGGCTAGGAAATGAGCAAGAAAAACCGGAACTATGGCAAAAGCAACGAAAGGATCCACGCTGGTGACTATGGTGAGAGCAGTAACAACAACCAAACCAGTACGAAAAAATTAGTAATACCGCTACAACAGCGCCAGCGTCGGCATGTAAATAAGAATTATGAAAATAATAATGGAAAAAGGATTAAGACACACAGACAACAGCAGGCAGCAGTACATACATCTTAAGAGCTCAGAGCCGCCAATTGCAACCCCACATCTAATTTTTACCTTCTCTGCCAGCAGCTTCTTTTGGCCAAACTGTCTTTTCGTTGAAGACAGTAAAAGTGTGCTTGCCAAGCTGAGGAGTGGAAGGAGATCGAGAGGTCGAGAATAATAACATACACGTGCTGGTAGTGCGCTATGAGTTGTGTCAAGCCATAAAGATGGAGTCGAGTTACCGATGAACTCGGTTGTGTAGCCACAACACGACGCTTTCGGGCTGGCGAGAATATGAATGGTTAGAAGAAGGTTTTTTCGGATTTCCAGCAAGCAAGTAAAAATGTACGAAAGAGTACAGTTATTTACATACAAACATACGTACATAACATGAAGGGTAGGCCTGAAGCAAGAGAAAACAGTTTCTGGTGAAGAACTAGAAAGGTGTCATCAAGTACGAATCCCTTCGCCATTTATACCGCGGCTAACGACATCTGTCTTCTGCGTTTAAATTGATCCGAAAGTTCAATAACCTGAAACTGTTGGTCCAAGTTAAATCGAGCTTAAGGCACTCCTAAATTCTGCAGCATTGCTCTATCTTATGAATTAACCCTCCTTTTGGCACCTTTTTAAACCTTCGGTTGGACACCACTGTCTGGCCTTTTTTCGTCCTGTGCGAGGATCCTTTTCAAAAGGTCATATTCATAAAGCGATAGGAAATTAAATTTTAGGAAGCTATATGAATGCTCTAGTCGTTAACTATAATAAAGGGTTTTCCAATAGCAGGTGTTATTTTGGAATGGATTGCGCTATCAAGAGATGACTAACGATTTTTTATGGCCGGAATTGGATGGTATTGATCTGGACAACGTTTATTTTCAACAAGACGGCCCTACGTGCCACACCAGCAACGAAACCATTGATTTTTTACGCGAAAAGTCTCCGGACCGTGTTATCTCTCGAAGATGTGATCACAATTGGCCACCGAGATCTTCTGATCTAAAACCTTGTGACTTTTTTCTTTGGGGCCACGGGAAAGAGAAGATCTACGCCAACAGCCCAGGGTCGATTCAAGACCTCAAAAATGGAAATCGTGAGGCTATCGAGGGCATAGGGCAGCCACTTTGCAATTCGGTTATGGAAAATATCATGAAAAGTATATGGTCCTGTAAACGTGGTCGTGGTGGTCACTTGCCTTTTGTTATTTTCCACTATTAACGGCATACCTTCCTCTTTATAATGAAATAAACATTCGATCATTTATATTAAAAATAGCATTTTTCTTTGAATATCAAAATAACACCTCTGATTAGAAAACCCTGTAGAAATGTGTTAAATTCACGTCCAAAGTCGAAAAACTCCGGCTGTCCAACGGAGGGTTAAGGCAAAGCAGCAGCAGAACGAGTTATCTCAAAATCTCTTTCCCCATGGATATATTCCTCGAAGAAATTGGATATTTCCTCACATCTTCCAAAAGTAATTTCCAAATCATTAAATGCACTTTTTTTCTTTTTTTTATTCCTTCAAAATATTATATATACTTTTAGATGGCATTTTTAAGACGAACTAAAGAACTACTATAACTCCTAGTCGGAGCATAAAGTGGAAACAAAGGCGGTCCAATGATTTCTATCAGCCGGTATGAGTCTAGTTTCGTTCCAAGTGGCGATGGCAGAGCTCTCATTTAGGATTACCCGCATACAAATTTGACGCGGGCTTCTTTGCGGGTTCCATTGAAATCATTGTCGTCTTCTCTATGGAGAGTTTCTTCAATCCAGCTCCACTTTAAGTCTTTTAAATTCGAAATTGTATTTTAGTTAACATTAAACAACAGACCACGTTATTACGCACGTAAACTTTGGCAAGTGGTTTAGTTTTGTAATAGAACAGAATGGCTAGCCTAAGGCTTTAGAATCCGATAACCACGCATACAATTTTTTTACAGATGGATTCAAAATGACGGAAGGAGTAGGAGCGGCTGCCTTCTTTCGGCAGGTTTTTTCTCCTTTCCTCTCTTTCAGACTTCCTAATAACTGCAGCATATTTCAAGCTGAGATTTATGGTATAACCAAAGCAGCTAAATAAGCGTAGGAATTTACTCCTCTCGACACTCGCACAAGCATCTTCATGGATCGTCAAGCTGCTAGTAAAGCAGTAATGGCTGTAATGACTAGCTCGGAATGCGTGCAACACTGTGGATCCAAAATGGACGAGCTCTGCCAGAATAGGCAGGTCACAATTTACTGGGTATCAGGGCACAAGGAAATATAGGGAAATAAGAGAGTTTGCTTGCTAAGGCAGGCACCCGCTTGCTTTGGATGAGTACGTCGAACATACTTGTATATCCCTCACTCTCAGTTTTGAAGACGAAACTGGACGAGGAATTAACTCTGGAAGTGTAGTCTATATGGGAAGCTTCGACCTGCAACAGGAGTGCGAAAATAATGCTACGAACTGGAAACACGAAAGCAAGCAACTACCAAGGAAGGAATGTAAAATATTGGGTGGAGTGCTAACGGAACATTGTCTCACTCCATATCACGCAGCTAAAATGGGATTCATCCCGAAAGACGCGTGTAACTTATGCGAAGAAGAAAAGGGTAGTTAGAACACCTCTTTTGCCACTGTCCTGTTCTAAGCTGAACTCGTTACAACTGCTTCGGGTCGGTATACTCTTTATCTCTAAAGGATATTGCTGGCAAAAGTTTTAACTGTTTATTAAAACTCGCCAAGATATGTATCACGAACTATGTATAACACGTCTCCAATCACACTGATAACACTACGGACTCTTGTGGTCTGGGTGAGATCTATTCAAATCAGCCAGATACACTTAACCAGCATTAAAAATAGTTCACAATAGAAAGCATGAAATGTACTTGAAAATAATCAGAACTGGTCAAAAATCGTTTAATACATTTTAGGATATCGCAAATATGTTTATAATTACAACGTTCTTCCAATTTTTGATGAGCGTCTTAATGTTGTTCTGCATATCGAGGCAACCGCGGTTTTATGCCATCTCCAAACAACAGAAGGTTTTGTAAGAGCGGCTTCTTGGTAACAGAAATGCACTCAGAGGTTTACCATTGCCTGCCGTGAGCCGACTGCCAGCGAATTGTAAAGCGAGCAAAATAGCGCGAGAGGGCAGTACCACGGGCCTCGTTCTTAGTATGGAGATTGTAAGTATACCCCTCTCAACCTGCAAACTGCGGGGTGCAAGTAGCATTACCAATTCAGACATCACGAGAGGGGTTGATACTCACACATGTATGTATGTATGGAGACATATAATGCTACGAAAAAAATGGCGCTCAAAGGCGCTACTTAATTGAACAAGGAAAATTGTCTATATGTTAGTTGTTTTAATCATAGGCCATAATCTCAAAGATTAAACGCAGCAAGAATGAGGAAGAGGAAGAGCTTGCCAGACATTTTCTTTGTTACTGTACCACGTGGCATGCCACTAAGTTTAAATACCCTGGCTCGCCGTTATCAAATGATACTGATGACCTTAGGGGTGTGCCTTAGATTGTCAAAGAGATCAATGGATTTGCACTTAAACCAAATGGTTTAACGAAGAGTAGCAGATAAACTGCTACTATGGTATCACAAGGGATCGGCTACAGTCTAAGTGAATTGGTTTAGACACCGAAACTCGTTAACATATTCCGAAAAGCGGTAAATGTACGCCGCTCACTCATTACAAGTAAGACTTTTCACCATGTATCAAAATGAAAACTCCGCTGAAACGACGGAGTTCTCTAATTTCAGGAGGAAAGAAATAAATCGGTTTCAAAATTTTCATCGAATCATCAATATACGGAATCCATAAATTTGAGTTTTTCTCTACGCTTTCGCTTGCGGAAGCAATATTTTCAGCGCAGAAAACATATTTCGTTGATTCAAATGGCGGCAAAATAGTTGCTGTGGCCCCATTCTGTTACGCCCTGCAGTACCAAGCGCATCCCCCGGTCATCCTCCCGCATCATTTCTGGTATGTCCATTTTTGTAACCTAATTTTCAATAGCAAGCATTCAATTAATTGCAGATATATGACGCGCTTACAATTACCAGATATTAGAGCGATTGATGCCTCCGGGATGGCGAAATAGTTAACCCCGTGTCTCATGTGCTGAACCCTGAATATACTAAATAATATTTTTCTGCACTCTAAAGTAACTCATCCACGCGTATGAGACTTTCAAATGATTTGCAACTTAATCGGAGCGAAATTGAACACTGTACCTTTACTCAAAGAAACGTGTTCCAAAAAAACGCGCGTTGGTAGGGATGAGTTAATATTTTCATAAGTCTAACGCTTGACATGCAGTCGCGTTGAATTATGGAATTTCCCAATGATGCTAGTTTTTGAATTTAATTACTTTTCACCACTACAAAAAGCAACAGCGTTGCTGAGCAGTCACAAGCAAACACCCAGGTACGGTGACAGACTATTACCCGCAAGAGAGGAGGAGTGAGTGAGCGCTTGTGCCGAATAATATTTTGATTATTATGTAAAAGCTGGTTGTTGGAGCAAGAACTTTTGCGTGTTTCTGCATGGGAATATAAATATAAGTACCCAGAAAGTATATGTATGTATAAGTACTTGCAAAGCACACACACACACCCATAGTAATAAGTAAATGTAAGTCTTTTTCGGTTCTCGTGAAATTCCTTGTGTTACATCTTCTACACAAAAAGCCACCACGCTTCAGGGGTAGGACGGCGTCTACGGCGCACCTGCTTGATTTATCATCTCACATAGTTTGCTATTTGACGACAATTTTACAGAGAATTCCTGCATCTTCCGCTCCCCACAAACTTATCATTTCGTATAAATTTTTAATTTTAATTTCACCTTGCCGACAAAATTTTTCATTTTTATCCACATGCAGC